>NC_056735.1:957887808-958052808 GCF_019279795.1 Protopterus annectens | reverse complement strand
CTCTTCTACTCTTTTTTATCATACCCCAACATTTGAATACTTATATTTATACAATTTTACTGCTAATTTCACATCGTTTTCATTTGTCCACTTTAACACTTTGTACAAATGTATTGACGCAGCACATACCACTAGGTTAATTAAACTTAAACCTCCTTCCTCTTTATTTACATACAAAACTTATCTTTTTACTAGGTTTAATCTTGAACCCCATATAAATGAAAACATCAGCAACAATTCCTTTTCAAATAATGTTGGCAACATAAATACACATGCTAAGTGTTCTGTTCTTCCCATCAGTACTGAATTATTAAATAAGCCTTTTTTTCCAAATGAATATATATATATATTCTACAGAAAAAAAGTTTGGTTTATTTTTACTATTGTTTTTCTCCATTGAATTCTACTTAGATCTTTATACCCAAACTTTATATTTAACATAGAAATTTCATTAATTGTAAAATACATGCTCCCTATTTTATTACATCACTTAAACCTTTACTTTTCTCTTTATTTAAAGTCATTCCTATCACCTCTAGACACATAGTTTTGCAAATTACTTCTTTTATCAAAATTTTGTTAGTTTTTTTGTTTGTTTTTTGTAATTATTATAATGATATTGCATATGTTAACAAAATAGAATTCTTAACCCTTAAGATATTATATATCCCACCTCCTTCATTTTGTAATTTATTTCACATACTGTCACATTCATAACTAATGCAGAGAGTATACATCTCATTGGACATCCTTGCTTTAACCACCCATTTTGGCTTAACCACCCATTTACAAGTATTTTTACTTTATCTTTACTACATGCTGACATACATAATTTCCTAACTTTTTGACTTGTATTATATTCTTTCATTACTACCCATAAGATTGCATGTTGAATTGTATTAAATGCCTTATTAAGGTCTCCTATCATGAGTTCTACTTCTTTTCTATTCACAATGTCATCCACAATTTCTCTAACCATCATTAATAATTCTTGACAATCCTTCCTCTTTACACTACATATACCATCTTCCATAATATTTTCCATTTTAGTTTCAAATCTCTTTTGTATTATTTTCATAAATATCTTATCACTATTATTCAATACTATCAGTCTCTAATTTTTAGTTGTCTTCAGTCATCTTGTTTCATTATGAGCTTAAGTTTTCCACTCCATAATTATTTATTTCATTTGTTTCATTTAACTATTAACTCAAAATTTTTAAAAATATTTTTTGCCAGTCCCTTAAATTTTTATACATTTATTACCCTATTCCATCTGATGATGCAGCCAAATCTACATTTACTTGTCACAATACTTTATCTAGCTCCTTTAAAAAATATCCTTTTTCAACCCTTTAGTCTGTTTTTCTGTTAACTTTTTTTACTATCCATTTTTTAACTACCTTCTTAATTCTTCAAACATTTCTTGTTTATATTGTTTATTCATAATCATTTCCTGAGTTCCTTATGTTTCTCCTTTTACATTTTTTTTGTTTCTGTCATTACACTACCTATTCTTTTATGAATATGCTTAACTAACTCAATGTTTCCTCTCTTTTTCCTTGTAAAATATCTTTGCTTATATAACAATTCTTGCATTTTTTCTTGATTTCTTTCACATAATTAATTTTCTTTGTCAAAGTACTTTCTATCATTGTGTTCTAAATCCTCCAATTCTTTATTATATGTTCTTTTATATTTTTCTTTCTCTACTTTTCTCACATCACACCATATTGCCACTATAAAACACTTTTTTAAATTTTTCCTTAAATATCATCCACCATTCAGACCATTTTTTTATAAAATGTTCTCATAGTAATATGATCTTTCCATAACTGTATTACAAATCTCTTTCCTTATTCATTCCATACTTTCTCATTTATCTTTTTTATTCCTTTGCCTATTTTTATATATTCCTTGATTTCCTTTATGTCTAGCCACATTGCGAGATGATCAAAAAACCCTGCTTCAACTACTTTCACTTCTCCTATAACTAAATTATCTGATACTGTAAAATAATCTAGTTCAGTTCTATACATCCCCATTTTGTACTTCCTTGAATTTTTGTTCAAATTTTGTTACATTTATAACATTTCAGTTCACATTCTTTGCATCATGCCCCATTTCCCAACAAATATAACATTCTCTTTTATCACAGTTACCTATCACATGTCCTTCTTTTCCACACAAAATATATATTTTGGGTCATTACCAGTATTTTACAGCACATCTGTTCCCCTCCATATTTATTATGCTTGGTATATGTATATATTTTTTCACTTTCTATTTTAATACAATATGACAATCCCATTCACCAGTCTGTAAACCCCCTTTATCATAGACTTTGCAATGTCCAGGACTTCTTTACATAAAGTTTTCAAATGTCTTGTCAAAGTCTCTTTCCACGTCTGTTCAAATTTGTACATGAATTTTCTTTTTTAGTTTCCCTGTTAAATACTTTTATCACATAAAGATTCCATGGGTTACAGTCTCTTTTTTTCATATTCTGCAAGGAAATTTTCCATTGAAAAACATACTCAGATATAATGTCCCAAAATGTCTCTTTCTGAATAAGAATAAATGCTCATACTTCATGCCCTTTTAAACCTAAAGCAGCTAATAAATTGTCCCACACTTCATACCTGTCCATTTCTTAATCTTCATACCTGTCAATTTCTTAGTTTTCTTTACTTTGAATCCTTACCCTGTACTTCTGTTTTTCATTTTCTTCTGCCTTCTTTTCTGCTTCTCCCTTTTTGCCTTCTTTTACATTCTCTGCATACATTTTCTTGGAATTATCATCTCTCTACATTCTTTTTGGAGGGATAGCCTTTATTGGAGCCTTGGACTGAAGTTTTGTGAGGTTCTGGTTATTTATTCACTTCAGTTGTCCTTGTGGTGGTTTATATTTTCTTTTCTGTCTCACCACTATTCTTCAAGATTGTCTCTGCTTCCTCCTTTTGTATTTTTTCCATAATGTCCCCCAGGAAACAACTCTTTCATTTTCTTGCTCACTCTGTATCATGATTTGTTTAAGAAAAGCATCCCGCAACCTTCCTGACTGGAGGGTTGTAGTTATACATCCATCATTTGCTGACTCATCTCCATCAAACACAGAAACATCAGAATTCTGAACACATTCTCTGGTCCCAATTTTTGCTTTCACCTTCATTTCTCTCACCACTCCATTATCTTCTTCTCACTCTATATGCCTCCCTGTTTCTCTAGGCCACCTCTGCACCTGGAATGGAAACAGGAAATACTCCTGCAAAATGCATCCTACTCACAATAAAGATGGGTAGGGAAAGTTCCCTGATGCCCTGGCCAAATTTCCCCTACTAGTATAAATACCACCTTGGGTCGCCTTGAAAAAAATGCTATTAGCCTAGTGGGACTAACCTGTTCAACAAAGGATAAATAAAGAAAATAAATATCAAGCCTAAGCTGCATTGTACAGTTAAGAAGAGAAAGTAATTTCCAGTGGATAAAATTAAATTCCATCACTTTTCCAATAACCAGAGCACACAGTCCATCACAAGCCTGGCTTTTTCCTTTATTTAGAGTTAAGACCATTAACTGGACCTAAAAAGGGCAAGTAAACTAAACAAAACTTGAAACTAAATGATTCAGATTTGTTTCTGTGGTTATTATACTCTTTGTATCTATCAAGTACATAGTTGGTAATCTCTATAAATCCATGTGTCTGTGTGTGTTTTTTCTAGCTGTTGCAGAAGATTGACTTTCAGTCTTCCTAACTGACCACAGGCTGAGTACAGTGTCTGAGAGGATGAACATGTATATTCTGCTCCACACTGCCACTCTGTCCAGAATGAGGTTCAACACCTTGCATATACTGACTGCTAGGATAGGTTCTGACATCCCTACGTCACTCAAACATAAATCATGAACTGCAGTGAGTTTTAACTATTCCGGGGTATTATGGGTTAGAGGAAAAAGTGTGGAAGTGTGAACTGTTCTAATGCTCTAATGCAATTAATGATATCACACAGACAGTACCCAGAAGCAAAATGTAATTCTAATCAACCAACAGTTTTAAAATCTGTGAGTCAGTTCACTCTGTCACACAATTTTTCAGTATGTTACAGCTTTTAAATGTGTTAAAGCTATCTTCCACTTTTCTGAGATCATTGTCACATGTGCTATAGTGTAAGACTAGAGCACAGCATCTTCAAATGGTGTACAACAAAAGTTGTTATGCACTTCTCTGACATCAGAAAAATACATAAAAATGTATCTTTTGTCAGTTTCAGGGCATAATAAGCAATCTCCATGTACTACAGTGCTTACATTTGTATACATTAGAGGAATTTTGTATGAAAATTGCATATGCAGCAGAGAAAATATATGTACTAGCAAAAACAATTCAAAGTGCTACAGTGTTTTTCTGGGGTTCAAGCGCCTAGGCAGCGAGACATTTCCCTGCGATACATTTTGGCTGAGGACACATGGCTGAAATAACATTCAGCTGCAGAGAAATATGGCTGTTTGCAAATTCCCTGTGGGCAAAGAGAAGAATGTGTTGTCATACCTACAACTTCAATAACCAAATGCACAGGGGGAAAACAAACAGCCATATTTCTCTGCAGCTGAATGTTACTCCAGCCATGTGTCCCCAGCCAAAATGTATCACAGGGAAATGTCTCGCTGCCTAGGCGCCTGAACCCGTTTTTCTGAAGTAAACCATTTTTGCAGTTGCATGGACATTTCTGCTTTGTAGCATTTACCTAACACGTTTTCTATTGTTTGAAAATAATAAAGTTCTATCACAGACATTGCTAATTGTATTTTATATTATTTATATATATATATATATATATATATATATATATATATATATATATATATATATATATATATATATATATATATATATATATATATATATATATTGCATGTCCTTGATGCAAGAAACAACTCCCTGCATGGAAGAGGATTAATGATAGATTCCACAATTCACGTTTCCTGATGTGCTTTGCATTCTGTTTCTATAGCAGGTGATTCATGTTTTGGATATATCATTAGGACACAGTACATTAATTACTTAAAGGTCCAATGTAATAAAAGTGAAGGTCACAAACCAAAGGGCACACTGGTAAGCAGCATTATGGTGTTACACTTTGCCAGTTTAATCACCACTTGAAAGCATCAAAGCACCAAAATCAAATCAAACAAAATAGATCTACAGAAAAATATTTTATTGTATGCTGTCTGAATACTATGATGAATACATCTGTGAAATGGAGAACTTTTTTCAGCACAAATTGCTTTCCTTATTACAAAAGTGGCAGCATATTCTAATATAAAAAAAAACCTTCTGTAGTATATGAATATATTTCATCAGTCATACTCAGAGGCGATCTCTGCTTGCATATAAGGCAATCTTTGACCTTGCGTTATTGAAGATGCTGCTTATCCACAAATCAAATGGTACATGGGTTACTCGCTCTAAAGACCTTAACCTGGTATATGACATTAATAGAACCTGCTTGAGGGACAGATTTGTCTCCCAGAGGTTACCACACCTTTGGAAAAGACTCCCATTTCATGTATAACAGAGCACCTCACTGGTCCTCTTCAAACACAGTCTGGACGATTGGATGTGTAATCATAAATTCCCCCCAGGGGTTCCACCTGTATTCCTCTTGGACACGGGCATTAGGTACTGATCGTGGAAATAAGGGTAGAACTTGGCTAGGGTTGTAAGGGTCCTAGGGCCATTAGCCTATTAACTTCCTATGATCCTATGATCAGCTTCCATTTTAATATGACAGTTAGATGAATCAGCTTCCATTCTAGTATGTCAATGAGATGAATCAGCTACCATTCTAATTTATCAGTTTTGTCTTAACTTGATCAGATACCAGTTAAGACAGTTTGCCATTTTCCTTCCAGTGAAAAACAGTTACATTCTTGTAACAACTTACCTTCACATTCCCACGTGACATATACTTGATCCCCCTAAAAGAGCATTAGGTATTTACCCAATTGTTAAAGCCAAACATCTTTTCTTTAAAATTTGGCATCATTTTGGTGATGGAAGGATTCTAGTAAATAATAAACTATTTCTTGCATTTATGACATGCATGGGGAGCTCAGTCATGTCTTTCTTCAAATTCTTCAGGGTTTGGTGCACTAGGTTATTTACCTCAACATGTGCCATCACTATGCTGCAATTATATTTGTCCTGTTTAAGGGTCCTAATGGTCCTTGTAACTTCAACAATCTTAGTTCCTGAAAGACAGCTCACTGTCATTCTGTTTTTGTCCAGCCTTATGAGTGTAGAGTGCACATGCCTAACTATGGAGTCACCAATCACTAGTATATTTCTGTCTGTGTTTTCTGAATGCTTTGGTGTAACTGGTCTAGGATGTGCTGCTTACTAGTGACTCTCAGCTGTGTTGCCTCAAATTGGTGTTTTAGTACATAGTTTACACTGGGTCTTGCACCTACTAGTCTGATGCATCTTGACCAGGGATTTTTTTAGTGCTTCAGCATATGATAATTTACTGAGGATATATGTACAGAGTGTGGTGCGTGTGAGTGATACTGAGGATATGTACAGAGTGCGGTGCACGTGAGTGATACTGAGGATATGTACAGAGTGCGGTGCATGTGAGTGACACTGCGTATATATACAGAGTGTGGTGCATGTGAGTGATACTGAGGATATGTACAGAGTGTGGTGCACATGAGTGATACTGAGGATATGTACAGAGTGTGGTGCATGTGAGTGATACTGAGGATATGTACAGAGTGCAGTGCACACAAGTGATTCTCACAGAATGTGTTTGTTTACAAGAATATGGTCTCAAATTTGGCTCAGTACTCACATCTCTCACAAATGACAGCGATGAGATGCTGATGCTGACAGTTTTGGAACTGAAAATTATATTTACTACAGTTTATACACATATTTAAATTATGTCACAGCTACAACTTGTGACATGACAAAACAGCCAACCTGTCTAGCCATACCCAGTCATGTTCTGCACCAGCTTCTATTCCTTATAATACAGCAGAAATTATGACCATAGAAAGCATTTCCACCTCCAGCATAGAGAAGATGGTTATTATTTCACATTTGATCACATGGGCAATTATATTTCTGGCATAACTGAACTATTTACTTTGCCAATATTTATTGAAAAGATTGTGTTGCACTGTTGCAATAGCTGTTCTACTTGTTCCATTGTATCAGCTTTAAATGCTTTCATGGGAGATAAAAATTGTCTGGCAGTTTAGCTAAAATGATCCATGAATTGTTAACAAGCTTCATCCTATAGGCCTTGGTTTGAATCTCCAAGTCTCCATTTGTTCATTGCAAGATTCCCCTAACCAGGCAGTTGTCTCATGTTTCCCCTGAAGCAATATATTTGTGTGTGTGTGTGTGTGTGTGTGTGTGTGTGTGTGTGTGTGTGTGTGTGTGTGTGTGTGTGTGTGTGTGTGTGTGTGTGTGTGTGTGTGTTTTCTGGCTAATAAATAAACGCATTTCTGATCATTTCACCAGAAAACAGTCCTGAGTCATTTCTATCTTCCAAATAAATTTGTAGTCTACAGTGTGTTTACTTTTAAAATACATACGATCATTTAAGAAAAAAAGTGTTTCATTTCAGTAGTGATCTAAAAGCGTTAAACTTCTTAAACTGACTTATTTAGTTCTTATCACTTAGCAAATCATCTGACATAGTTTTCCCAAACAGTTTTCTGGTAATAATTTTTTCAGTTAATATAGTTAAATAAATACTTTTTATTAGACTACAAATGTACATAGATTGGTGTTCTGGCATTAAGCACCATTCACAAGAGTTTACCATTTGCTGTGTCTTTTGCTTATTTTAATAATTGTTTACCTGGAAAGTCTGACTTGGAACAAAGCCAGTTTTCAGCAGAGGGCCAGGGTGAACCACCCCAGATACATCTTTGTAATGTGGGAGGAAACCAGAGTAAGCCCACACAAATGCAGGAAGGATATGCCAACTCTGCACAGAAAGCACTCCAGTCGGGAATCAAACCAGAGAACCTCTGGTTGTGAGGCAGCAATGCTACTGCTGCACCAGTGTGCAGTCCTTATTTTATCAGTAATGGAGTGACTTTGGTTAGTAATTTCCAGCCATTTTAAATTAAAGTCATTTTAATTTCTGAATTATCATGGTACTATATGACCTCTTATACATCTTTCCCTGTATTAATTTATGGTTCAGATGTCTGGAGTCTGGAACCATCAAAGAATTCTTTTTACACTAGTAGCATTTGCCCCTTTTCTTGCCCCATTGCCTGTAATGCATGTTACACATCTTTGCTGACATGAAGAAAAGTGGGAAAACATCAAAGGTCAGCATCCACAATCTTGTAGATAACATAGGTATTTCAGCTCAGTATCTACTGTTCCCACAAATGAGCACCGTACATAATGACACTAGGCCCAGTACATAAACATGCATTTCTATATGTTCATCATGCAATACATGTTCCCACAGTGAGATGTCTGCTCCATCAAGAAGAAGGTACTGTTCACAGTTTCCAACAGGAGTTTTCCCTTCAGTGCATTATTACTTAATCTCCTTCCATGATGGAAACACTTGCCAGTGACCTCTGCTCCCCATCTATCATATGCATCTCCAACAGCACTCAGGCAGCCAGCCAAATGCTAATCAGTGGCCCTATAGTAAGAAATGCATTATCTACTCTGCTGAGCTGAGGGCATATTTAATAACTTACATTAATGTATGCCTTCTCGTGCTAAGCCATAGATAATATACAGTCATTCTGCTACAGTACCAAGCTTTATCATTAAAATGCCTCTCTTCTGGCTTGTTTACCTTTCCAACAGTTTTACATCATTTTTTAGACCTATGATGTAGTCAGCTAAGGTCATACATGTTTATTAACCAGATATGATCGTCTATGTTTTTTGCTGTTAAAATGTATTTCTTTGCATGGATCTATGCACAAATTTAGTTAGAGAGTTGAATCATGTTGATATGAATACATTAAATTACCAGAGCACATCAGACATAGAGCATACAAATATACAAATAACAAGTTGATTAAACAGACTTTGTTAGTCAAATATAAGTGTTGCCTTAAATCTGCATAGCTCATAAAATTCATGAGTAAAGTTACTTTTTAGTTACAGTGTTTCTTTTGTCAGATATTCTAAGATTAACATTATATACTGCATCTTATTATCTTTTACCCTTTTCACAGTTTCTGCCCATGAAGAGTTCCGTACAAAGACAGAAGTAGGTTTGCTCATTGTTCCCATAAGCACATGTGCCACCATTCTGACATGGATTCTGCAAACAGGGGTCAATCTCTGAAACTATGAAATACAAAATGTTAGTTGTGGTAAAGAAATCTGTGAAAAATTATATCAACCAAACCACTAAAGTAATCTCCACTGCAGTACAAGTATATTTTAATTACCACTGTAATTACTTTTTGAAAGCTTTAGCATTCATTTTGATGCACACTAGAACAAAGAATAGTATTTGCTCATGTTTTCAATTTACAACTCATCTGGGACAGACTCAACAAATAAGCTACATGACTGTGTCCCTGGATGAAGGTCTATCACTGAGTTATACCTAAAATTAACTTAAAAAAGGAAAAACTATTCAACTTGTAGAAGAAATGGTTGCCTACAAACTTACTTGCAATGGCAAATCAAATTGGGAGAATGAAGTAGCACTCAGTTGAATGAATGAATGAATGAATGAATGAATGAATAAATGACTAATGCAAGAAGTTACAGAAAATAAAGTGTAAACAATATTAACAAATCTAAAGAGGGGTAAAACATTTGGACGTAATGCTTTGTCATTAGAAATATACGTAATTTTTAAAAAAAATATATTAAGGGCTTTATTAAGTTAGTTAATAATATATTGATAAACAAGTTATCATAATTTTTTAACAAGAAACAACTTTATTAAATTATCATGTATGACATAGGCCATGTTACGTTTACATAAATGAAAATAAACCATACCAACACAATCTCAGTTGTAAATATTATACATTCCAAACAGTGCCAATACAACTGTAGCTGCAAACATTATATATCACTTTTAACATTTCCAGTCATTGTTAGTCAGTCATTACATAGCTCATTCACATCCTGCCTTCTTTTAAACCTTGTTCCTCCTCTGCATGAATTCATCCCACATTTCCCATTTTTCCTATGTAATTTGCACCTACCCTTTTCTAAAGATCCCAGTTCCAGTTGTTTTATCTCTGTTACTATCTTTGCTACTTTTAGTAAGGTTGATTTAGACTTCAATTTCCATTTTCAAGTAATTGCTTTTTTTGTAGCCATCATAATTAGACTCAGCAAAGCCTTACTATATCTAGGTAATTCCGATTCTGTACCATAGCTCAAAAAAATCATTTCCTTAGTAACTTCAGTTTCCTCACCCAGTATCTCTGACAGACTAGTCTGCAGGGAATCTTTAAGCTCTGCTAACTCATTACACTCCCAGAAAATATATTCCCAGTTACCTCTTTCTTTCCCATCACACCATCAACATTTGCTGTCTATCTGAGGAAAAATTATTTGAAGTCTGTTTGGGGTATAAAAATACCTGTGTAAACACTTCCAGACAAACATCCTAAATCTTCTAGACTGTGTTGTATATTTTGGAGACATGCATGTATCCCCTCATTGTTTCTTTGTGAATTGCTTATCTCATCTCTCTTCCCAATCATTCCTAACCTCCTCTGATTGATTCTTATGCAATATTTTATATGTTCTACTAATTATTCCTTTCTTAATAGCAACTTCTGTTGTAGATTCTACTAAAAACTGTACCAGTGGTCTTCCACTTAGGACCCCCCCCCATCTCTTTCTCTTTTGCATATACTCTGATATCACTCCTTGATATGGAAGGCAATCTCTAGCCTGCAGTCTAAATAAGTTCTTGACGTCTTCCTATTCTATTACCTTTTCCTGTCTAGTTATTTGTGCCCAATACCTTGGATCCTTTGCCAGTTTTCTCTGATGCATTCCCGCCCCCTTCTTGCATATTGTCTGTATCCCTAATTGCAGTAATCCTTATTGGAAGACTCTCCTTTCTCAGTTCTGTACGGGCTTAGTTCTTAGAAGACCTTCTGCTACTTTATGAATATAATATTCTGTATGATTGTTGCTGTTCTCCTTAAAGGTCTGCATCCAAAATCCCAGTCTCTCTGTTACTTGAGCTCCCCCTGTTTCATCATCTTCTCTTTCCACTTTTAATTATAGTTTTCTGCTTGTGCTATATATAGGAGCCTTAAATGTGTTACTTTGACATACCCCTTCAACTCGGGTAATGCCAATCTGTCCTCTTCTGTTGAAAGAATCAGCTTATCCTACTTGACTGTTTACATCTTCCCCTCCCATATAAAATCCTTCAGCTCTTTATTAATTGTAATCTGCAACTTCTCCTCTGGTTGTTAAATAAATGGCTGACCAGTGGATAAGGCTAAAGGGACTAAAAACATTTTAACTGCTTGTCCATATAACAGAATTTCCATTTTCTCAGTTTTTGTATTATTTTTTCTTTAGTCTCTTCCCACATATCCTTAACTGTCACACTGGTATCATTTTTAATATATACTAATAAATATTTCATTTTATCATTTCCCCATAAATATGGATATTGATAATCTAATGCATATATGGGGACATAATTTACCACTATTGCTTTTGTTTTAGCTTAATTAATTTTGTATCCCAAAAGTTTTGAAACTGCTTCAATATGTTCCAAAGCACTGTAATGTCCTTTTCTGGTTTTGTCATGTATAAAATAATGTCATCTGCAAAGAGACCCAGTTTTTCTTGACTATCATACCAATTATATCCTTGAATTTCTGAGTCCCCTATTTTATTTGCCAATGGTTCTAAATACAATGCAAATAACAAAGGGGAGAGAGGACACCCCTGCCTGATTCTTCTGCTCAAGCAGAGATTATCATAGAGGACCCCACCCAGTTTAATTTTCACCTCTGAACCTTCATATATCCTTCTAATCAACTTTATAATTTTATCAGAGAATGCAAATGCTTCCATTGCTCCACTCACAAAATCTAGGCTTACTCTGACAAATGCTTTCTCTGCATCAAGACCCACCAACAACAGTGGTATTTTCTTACATTCTGCTTCCCTCTGAATCATCACTGTTATGTTTATGTTGTCAGATGTTTGCCTTCCCTCCACAAAACCAAACTGATCCATATCTATCAATTTTGGCATCAGTTTTCCCATTCTTTTAGCCACTATAGGCATAAAGATGTTATAATCAAGATTGAGTATTGAAATGGGCTTGTATGAAGCTGCGTCTGATGGATCTTTACCCTCTTTAGGTATTACAGCTACTCCCGCTTTTTTCTAGCATGTCAGTCCTTCTCCTCCTCTTAAAATACTGTTAAACAGAACCTTCCAAATCTTTATCAGTTTTTCCTTCTTAGTTTCCAAACTTCCACAGGAATACCATCTATTCATGGGGTCTTTTTTGTAAATTGGTTATACATCACCATTTTTATCTGATCTTCTCATATCATGTTAGTAATTGAGCCTCATCTACCTCTAACATTAGCATATTTAATTCTTCCATAAACATTTCCATTTGTACCTTTTCTTGATTTCCATATTTCTCTGTTTTATGCAGACCTTCATAGAATTTCTGAAATATTTCTAATACTTCTACAAGTCCCTTGTTATCTTCCTTTTTATAGGATCCCTAAGCTTGGTGGCAATCCCACTCCCTAGCTATATTTTCAGAAGAAGTTTCTATCTTCTCTAATATCTCCTGAATAATTTCTACTACCCATTCCATAAATTCCTCTCTTTTCAACAGAAAGGTGGGAAAATGTCAGTGTCTCCTTTTTATTTAATTACTCTATGTTTTTATTTTATTTATTACTGCTGCATGATCTGAAATAGTTACTGAATGTATATCAGGACCTTCAATCATAGGTTCATAGGTTCATAGGTTGGTACTGGGCTATCTGCCCGAAGGCATATATTAGCCCAGCCATGTTGTGCGGTATTCACTGCCCCTTTAGTAGTTCCCTAGACCCTTGTACTAGCAGCTAGTACCCTTGGCCCCTATCTAGTAGTGCTGTTGGTGTGATCCCCGGTGTGAACTTTCTGTTACCCATCCACTCATCAAGGTTCCTCTTGAAGAGTGATAGTGAGGGGCTCTGTCTTATGTAGATCGGGACCCTGTTCCATAGTAAGGGAAGTCTCTGCGAAGGGAATCTATCCCTCCAGCATGTTCTATTCATTGTTGTGTTGAGGTTTATATCCCTAGAGTATGTAGCTCGAGTAGATTTGGTTTTGCTAAGATGGAGCATGTTCAATAATTCTGGGTTGGACATGGTTCTGTACATTAGACAGAGATCACCTCTGAGAAAGCGATATGCAACAGAGAACAGTCTTAGCTTTTTCAATCGTGCTGCATAGGGCAACTGTTTGAGGCCAGTAATCCTCTTGGTTAGGTACCTCTGTGGTGTCTCCAGCTGCTGGAGATGTCTAGCCAGGTACATTCCAATTGGTGCATTGTACTCAATAATGGGTCTGATGAGGGAAGAGTAGAGGGGCACCATTACATCCTTAGATCTTGATGCGAACCCTTTCATGATCAGATGGGTCACATAGAAGGATTTTCTAACCACTTTGGCAACATGGTTATCAAAGGAAAGCTGACTATCTACTTGGGTCCCTAGATCCCTTATTTCTTCTTCAGATTTCAGGGGATTACCTCCTAAGTTGTAGTTTGCGGGTACTCTGTTTTTTCCAAAGGGGATTACTGCGCATTTTTTTGCATTTATCTTGAGACCTTGGCTTTGACACCATGCATCAGTCTCATTTAGACCCTTCTGGAGGATCTTCATGTCGGCCGGAGACTCTATTATAGCACCCAGTTTGCAGTCGTCCACAAACTTAGTCAGCCACAGCCCTTCCGTGCTTGCCTGTACTTCTGAGAAGTATATGCCAAACAGGAGGGGCCCCAGGACAGAGCCCTGAGGCACACCACTCGTTACTGGTCTGGATTCAGACATAGATCCCGCTACTCTTACTTTATGGGATCTGTCTGAGAGCCAGTTTGCGATCCATCTTGTGAAGTAAGGGTTTATGCCCAGGCTGGTGAGCTTATCAATAATGCCTGAATGGGGAATGGTGTCAAATGCTTTAGCAAGGTCAAGGTAAGCCGTGTGAACCTCCTTTCCCTTATCTATAGCCTGAGTAACTGTCTCAAAGAAATCCACCAGGTTCAGGAGGCATGATCTGCCCTTGACGAAGCCAAACTGTGTGGGGTCCAGCGACTGGTGGTTCCAAATCTCTCCATTTATGAGTTCCATAATGATTCGCTCCATAGCCTTACAGATCTTATTGGTCGGTAGTTCCCAGGGTCAGTTGTGGCCCCACCCTTGTGTAGCGGGAGCACCATTGCTGTGCACCATTCTATGGGCACATATCCTGTGGGGAGGCTGAGACTGAACAGGGTATTAAGATGCGGGGTTAATTCCTTTTGGAACTCACGTATGCCACAGCCTGGGACACCATCTGGTCCCATGTAGGCAGTGTTTTTAGCTTTAGATAGAGCCTTGTTAACCAACGTATCAGTAATAATTGGACTTACACAATCCCCTGGAATGGTAATAGGTCCTGTAGGTGGTGAGGGGTGGGGGGAGAAATTTGCACTGAACCTGTCAGCCAAGATGTTGGCAATGTCAGAAGGGTCAGTGTATTTTGTTCCATTTTGTACTAGCTCAGAACAGACCTGAGCATTGCCATTTAGGTTTTTGACGTAGCCATAGAAGGCCTTATGGTTATCCTTGGCATCCTTGGCAACTTTCTTTTCAAAATTAGCTTTAGTTGACTTGATGAGGGCCCTCAATTTTTTACTAATGCTGATCAGGGATGATTTTTCTACTTGAGATTTGGCCTTTTTTTGTATAAGTCTCCTCCTTTTATTGTAAAGTTTGCTTATGGCCGGGGTCCACCAGACTGGTTTCTTCTTGCTTGAGGAAGGAGTCTTGGTTTTATTTGGGATAGCACAGTCCATGCAATCCTGAAGATGCATATAGAGTGCCTTGGTGTAGGATTCCGCATCCTGGATATCTTTATCCTTCTGCAAGGGAATAGTGAAGCTTTACACTTCGGATGCAAGTAGTTTGAAGTTTGCTTTGGAAAGGTTTTTGACTATGGTTTCTTTGACTGGGGGAGGTGGAGGGGTGATGATGTCCAGGGTTATCAGTTTGTGGTCGGATCTGACCAAGGAGGGAGTGATAACAGGTGTGGTACAAATGCACTTGTTCCTGTGAAATGTAAATTCTGTCTAGCCTACCCCCATTTTTGTCAATTCAGTCCGAGTTCCAAGTACTGAATTCACATCTTCCATGCCAAATATTTCCATAAATTTCTTTAAAAATCTACTCTCCTTTGTTACATGTCCATTTCTGGGCCCCCAAGATACATCTTTACTGTTGCAATTCAAATTTCAGTCTCCACCTATAAGTAATATTCCTTGCTGAAAGCTAATTATTTCTCCCAGAATTTTCTTAAGCTCCATTATAGCAGTTTTTGGTGGAATATAAATACATGCCAGACCCAGTGTAATCCTTCTCCCATACCAGTAGCCACTTAGTACTACAAATCTACCACTATTGTCTTGTTTGCTCTTCTATTACCATTGGCGCTCCTCTTGAAATTAATACAAGTGCTCCTCTCTTCCTTTGACCCAGGTATTCCATTGAATAACCATCCTGAAAAACCTTTCTTTATCACATTCACATGTTCAGTTCTTTCCAAGTGTGTCCCCTGTAGCATAGCTATTTGCACTGTACGTTTTTAATATAGTTCACTGCTCTTTCTTTTTGTATTTATCTGTGAAACCATTAACATTTAAAGACATTATAGAAAGAATCATATTCTTGAGGGATTATTATTTCCACCTTTTATGTATAACAGCTTTTTTGTTAAATGTCTAGTTCCACCTTTTGTGTTACATGCATGCACTGTTTGTGAGGTTAATCTTTTATACAATTGTTTCTTGTCATCTCCATTTGAGTCCATGTCACATCTTGCAGAATTTTTGTTTTATTGAAACCCTCAAGTAAAAATACATACACAAATCCAATACCCCCAAAAGCCTACTAACTTAATAACACACAAAACTATCTAGATCTTCAGATATTGAAATTTTACAAAAGTCCTACACTAACAGCTACACAACCAGACTCAAGCTAAACAGAAAGAAAGATTATCCATCTAAGATGCATGGTACAGTATGTGATTCTAAGTGTTGTCTGGTTTTAACTTATCTTCATAGCTCTCCCAGCTGGGAAACACTTGAATGTTTTCAGAACACATTTTCTTCAAGCCATTTTTCTTTATCAGATTGTCTGCTAGTGACATGAGAACTAGATTCAGAACTGTTTACTAGAAAAAAAAAGACCTTATAATATTCAATATTATTTTTCATTTACTTGATTTCTGTTAAAACTTGCTATATAAAGCAAATGGCCTTAACCCAGTCATTCCCCTATGCAAGAATGAGAAAAAAATGACTCATTTTCCTTTTGTCATACTCTTTTAACCAGAACCCTTTTTTTACATTGAAGTGCCTACATTTTTTAAAACGGAACAAGTAGAGAAAGAGAAGAAGGGAGAAAGAAACAAAAAGAATAAACAGAAGTGCCTATTTAGTTTAGTATCCCAGTTACACTTAAAAATAACTGAAAAAACTTTACTTATAACATGTAGAGAAAATCAGGCACCACTTAAGTAATACTGTTAAGAAAAAAAAATGTGTTTTACTTAGAGTTAACTCTCTCCCTATTCTTCCCATTTCCTGAGTATTTTTCCAACATTAATGACATGAAGTAGGCCATATGCTTTAGATTCCCCTGCAAGTTTAACAAAGTCCAAATAAGTCCAGTACTTCCAGATTTTCTTATTCTGTCCTGTTTCACAAATATAATTAATGCTTTGTAATCCCACATTTGTCATTTTCCAGGTTACTGATCTTAATCTCCAAATGTTAATGACAAGAAGTTAGGCATATGCTTTAGAATCCCCTACAAGTTTAACAAAGTCCAAGAAAGTCCAATATTTTCAGATGTTCATGTTCTATTCCTGTTCATCTCCATCTCCCAAGCCTGTCTCTGCTTCTTCTCCAGTACACTCTTGATTCTTTTAGTCAACTCCTGTGCTTTTTTCTTCCTCTCTCAAGCATTTTCCATTGAAACACTGGGAAAGGTTTCCCTGGCACAGTGTCTCTGTGATATTTATTACCAAAAGAACAAGAAGTAGAATCTCCATCTATTTCACAGCTCAGTTTTTGTTGGTCAAACTCGTGTATTTCTTAAAAAAATGTTTTTGTTCCTACACAGAAAAATATTTTGAAGATGGCTGGGTAGAGCAGTTTGAATCTCACGCCATCTTCTCGACATTCACAATTAATGGAATAAATTTATTTCTCTTCTGCCTGGTGTATTATGAGTAGACATTCTCCACAAATACTCTGCTATCTCCCACTTTTAGTACTTAGTCCTTCTGACACAATTTTGTAATAATCAACTCCTTCTGCTGGTAGGATTGCATTTTTACTATTAAAACTCTAGGTTGTTTTCTCAGAGCCAGGTTTGGAGTGTACACACGATGTGCCATTTCAATTAACAATTCTTGTTGTGGAATATCAGTCCAGCTACTATCTGTGTTTTCATGAAATTAATACAGTCTGTTCCTTCCAGCTTCTCAGGTACAGCAGAAAATGTAAGGTTTTCTCTGTATGCTCTGTCCTCTAATCCTATTATTTTTGCAACATCTTTTCTTTTGCAGTCTCATGTTCGGCCAGCCTTTTCTTCATTTTGACCTCTGAGTTTTGCAATTTCATCTTCTCATCTGAGTATCTGTTTAAATCTTCTTCCACTTTTTCCAGCCTTTTATTGTTTGAGGTGATATAATCCATCATTGTTTTGTTTATTTTAGTCAGGTCTGTATGCAGTTGCTTTATACATTCCTCGAGGTTACTGGAAGTCATGTCTGGAGCTTGCACTTCTTTTGCTGAACAGCTACAGTACTTTTCCCAGTCAGTGTTTTTTCATCACCTTTTGTAGCTGATTTTACTTCAGGTCCTCTTTCCTGGCAACCAGGTAGTGCACTTAGTAGTTTGTTACTGAAACCTTACTAGTTTGTTACTGAAATGTATTCAGAAATCCAGGTCCACTGGCTTTCTCTTAGTTTCTATATTCACACTGGGAGAGCCAAAACTGAACTGCTACTCAATATGCAGTCATTTTGGACGTCCAAGTTATCATAATTGTTATTCACAAACCATGCAAGAAGCCTTCACAAACTGGGTCATACAGATCAATGGCAGTACTTAAACCTGATTTAAAGTTATTCACTGCAATGGTTGACTGGTCTGGAACAGAAAGACTTTGTACCAGGTAGAAATGATCATGATAACTTAGAGAAAACAAGTAGGTAGGTAAAAGATGTCTGCTAAAAAGGTATTTTGCAGTGTTTGTTAGCAGTATTTATTTGAAATAGTAAGATTAATAGGCTTTCTTCAGAAGCAGACATTTTTATTAAAATGTTTATATTAAATCTCAGTATAAACAAACAGTAGAATGGACTTTCCAAATGTTTTCAATTATCTAGAAACATTAGACAGGGGTATCCTCTTTCCCCTCCTCCATTTGCTATGTATCTTGAACACTTGAAAAGTATATTCTAGCAGATATAAGTAAGGGATTATTTACTCACAAGTTGTCACTAAACGTGAAAGGCTTGTTATTTTGTCTGACAGATCCTGAAAGAGATTTTGAATTAATATTTCAAGAACTTTGGCAATGTAGTATAATTTCTGGATATAAGATAAACAAACAAAAAACTAAAGCCATAGATATTAATTATTCACCTTAGGATAGGTTGTGTAAGAATTATCCCATTTTTGGGTCCAACCAGATAGTTTACATAGGAGTAAAGTTAAAATGCACAGTTGAAGAGTCATTGCCTTTAACACTAGGGAGTAATTTAAGAAAAGTAAAAGATTTAAGGCTTTCTTCTCCCTCCCGCAGATGATTTTTTGTGGACATTGAGAAAGAGTACTACAAAATTCATGTGGGCAGGAAAAAGCCATCATGTAGCAAGGGCCATTATAAATCTGCCAACATAAGTAAGAGGGTTGGGAGTCCCTGTCTTTTGGAAATAATACAAGACAACAATGCTTAAAATGCTGCAGAGATATTGGACCCAATCCACCATTCCAGATGGAAAGCAATACAACAATTGGGAAAGTTCAGAAGTATATATAATTTATTAAGAGAAAGAAGGCTGGACAGGAAAAAGGGCAAAGGGATGTTGGCAAGGGAGCTAATAAAATTAATAAAACCTCATTGAAAGACATAAACTCACTACCTTAGTGGAACGTTTTGATTATAGCAAAAATATTACAACAAAAGGCGCTGTAAGCAACATAAATTTCCATAGGCCTGAAGGGGATTAATGCACCAGAATCAGTTAATTTTAGGAGGAAAAATAATGGCATGGAAAGAATACACAGATAAGGATGTATGGTACAAAAGGAGAGTTGCACAACAAATGTAATAACTAAGCTGAAGGCTTTGAAAATGTATATAATCAAAAGGGATAAATGGTTTAATGGTTAAATGGTTCTTATGTGGACAGAAAATAGGCAAGAACAGCCAGGTAAAAAGGAAGTAATAAATAAGCAAAATAAAATGTTAAAAGAGGAAGGTGGAGACAAATGTGATTAGAATTATTTATGAGGAAGATGTAAGTACTGCAATTGCATATGTGGATTAGCAGAGACTTATCCTAGCCCACAGATGCACTACAAAATGAGAGGTTAAACTTGTTATAAAATGCATGTTTGAATATTTTTATTCTCCTGCAAGACTTTCTAAAATGCATCCGTGTTACATCTGTTTTACAGATGTAATACTGATGTAACAGACGATGTTATACATATAATTTGGCAATGAACTACATAAGAATGATTTAGTAGGGAAATGCAGAAAAATGTCACAGTATCTCTTTAAATGCTTGGTTTTAGACACCAATATAGGAAGTAGGGAAAGGGGAAAAGACATAGGTTAGATTTGCCATTTCTTGCTCTGATTAAAGTAATTACCAAAAGTGGAAAAGAAAGGAAATGCTGACATAAGAAATAGAACTTTCATCATCAAATGGTAAGATATAAGAAAACAGTTAAAATGGATGTATTGGACATTGCAGATGGAATGGATTTCTAAGTCATGAACAATAAATGTTATCTATACTGCACTCTGATTATTTTCACAAATATTTACATATTTTAAAGCTTTAATATAGTGTAAAAATAGTGTGCTCCAAATGAGTGTTTTTCTGATATATCTTATTATTTGGTTAACAGCTAAAATATAAAATTGTTTTTATAATGTTAAAATAAAACTGTCAAAGTTCTAAAGAAGGCCTGGAGTACTAAGTGACTTCATTCACATTCCTTCTGAATAAAAATCTGTTACATCTTATGTCATTAAGTATATCTTTACTTTTGCTAATATGGAACTGCGGCCCCTCAGTCCTGCTTTCTGACAGCATTTGCTGTGTTTAGGTTGTATACTAACTCCCCTCATGTTTGTAGAAAAGACACTATTGGCCTCACAATACGACTCAGTTTGTGAGCGATAGAAGTTTGAAATAAATCTGGTTGCTTGCTTATTCATAACATTGTACAGTTGATAAGCAGCACATACACTCCATCACAGCCAAATCATCACCACTACATTTCCTTATGCTACAGTTGTTACAAATTCACTCTTCACGAATTAGAGTTAAGAGATCTCAGTCACCAGGCTATACTTCTAAAACAACACATACATCTCCAGCCAGCATACAAACTTCAGTGAGTCACAGGGGTGCATGCTATAAGCTCTTAAGGCATACAGCAGATATAGCCACTCTAGCAAATGTTGTGGTAATTGTTGACTGTATTGTGAGGCACACTGAAGTTGCCATCATGGGACTGGGCAAGAACAGGGTGAAAGATATCTGTCTTTCCAAAGCCAGGATCTAGGATGTTGCAAGAGCTGTTAGATCGCTTCACCTTGGCAAATACAATAAAGATGTGGTGGTGTCTCAAGTGGGAGTGAATGAGTATAGGTGCTTCAACCAAAAGAGAATGCCAAAGGATATATCTGAGGTTTCTAAGAATATGGCGGAGGCATGTAAGACAATGGATTTGAGTGCTATCCTACTGTCACCTGGAGTAAAACTAAAATGTAAGGGCAAGACAACAGGCTTCAATAACCAGCTTAGCAGCTGGTGTCATTCTTTGGGATGCTATATGTATTTGCTAGGGATGAGATGGTTGACAGACCTCCCTCCTTTCCAAAGAAAAGTCTGTCCCTCTCTTATCAGGGATTGCACAATCTAGAGAAAGCATTTGCTGCTCCAATAGTGCTTTTTTATATGGATTTGCCTATTCAGCATTCCCACATAGCAAATTCCAGCTCAAAAAACATTAAAGTGACTCTACTCAAGGCGTGGAGTCTTAACAAAAAGCTGCCCATGGTAGAGGCCCTTACATGATCATATATTAATAATATAGTTAGTCCAAGGAAATTATAGTCCCACTGTACTCAGCCCTCATTAGATCAGTAATTGAGTGCAATGCACCATTTGGCTTCTACTTGACTAAGCACTTATAGCAGCTAGATTGACTTCAGAGATTCATCACAAAGAAAATATAGGGTGTAAACAACATGTCCTATGCAGATAGACTAAAAGCCCTATCCCTTTACTCTCCCTCTCCTACTGACTATTAGGGGTGACCTATGCCTGACCTACAAGGCACTCACAAATCCAGCCCTGACTGAGCTGCTACACATCCACAAGTCAAACAGCATGAGGGTCACCCAATCTGGGGATCTAAACTTAGTCAGTGACTCAAACTAAACATGCAGACGAGACAGATATGTCTCAGAAATTGTCCCTTATTTGGAACAGGCTTCCTATTCATATTAAGCAGAGCTGTTCCCTGGCCCTCTTCAAATGCAGTCTGGATCAATGGATGGGAAATCACAAATTCACACCGGGGCAATCTCTAAGATACTCAAGGCATAGGCACAAAATCCATGCCATCCTCTAGGGGCCATATTTTGGGTACAATCCTCAAAAAAATAAAAACACACTCTGTAAAACAATAAAGGAGAAAGAACCACACTGGAAGCAAATAAAATAGTGTAAGCGCTTTCGTTTACTGAATATACGTAAACTTCTTCAGACAAACAGGTACAAAAAATTCATGCTTAAATAGGAAATTCCTATTTAAGCATGAATTTTTTGTACCTGTTTGTCTGAAAAACTTTGGGTACAATCCTGTTATATTGGCTAGGCTTATAAGGACTCTTAAGCCCTTAGCCTAGTAATCTCCTATGAACCTATCAACTCAAAACAAAAAAAGCCGTAGAGCGATAAGCAGTACAATTTCTATTCCACACTATTCCACACCAAGTGACAGGACTTCATCAGATAAAACTGTTGTAAAAAAAACTCCACTTTTATATTCTGTTAATACATCAATTAACCAATGAAGACACCATTTTATTAATACAAATACACCAATCAACTTCTCATCTCATTAATATTAATTTAAAACAAAACTCTTAAAATCAATTTATCTTTCAAATGTTGCTTACTAATAGATCTGACATCTCCTAATACATCTTTGGGAAAGTTCTTCATTACATTTTACCATAAAAACTCAATAATTTCTGTGCAAAATGAGTGTTGACCAACTATATAACATCCTATCACTTCTTGTGTGTTGTGCTTGTGTTATGTGTATCATTCCTACTTGTCAATTCCTTATTTTCCTTTTATATACCTATATACATTAATAAAATATATAAATAAATATCGAATATAAGAAATAAATAAATAAATAAATAAATATTATTTAATATTCCTTAAAATATTTCATCATAACCTTATTTAATATATTAACCTACCCAGTGAATGTGACTTAGACCTTATTCGCTTTCACCTTTAATATTGGTCCTATTGATAGATTTTCATTCAATCCTGGCCAATTCCCTAGTTTCTAAAATCTCCTCCCATAAACCTCCCTAACATCCTGCTGTACTTGTTCTAACCCAAAAATAAATATTTAGCTCCTACACAATTTTTAAAGTGCCTATATTTTTCCAATGTCGTATATGTGTTCATATATAATATAAAATGATTGGCAGTTTTGACAAACTGCCAAATAAACGCAGTTAATTCTATCTTTACTTTTAATTAATCTCTTTCTACTTTCTATAAAAACTTCATCCTTATTCATTATGTGTGGACATTGTGCACATCTCCAAGTTCCCACTTTGTTGTTTTCCCCAATTCTTTTATGCTTTCCATTTCCTTCTAGTTTTTTCTTTATGTTAGGGGGTTTTTTATAAGTTACTTGTAATGTCATATTCTTAATCTCTTCTAGATCTGTGATGGCAACAAATCTATCCCATTCCTTTTTAAATATCTGTTTAACCTCTTTATTTAAAGTGTTAAACTCCATAATTAACCTTTTTACATCCTCATTTACATTCACTATCTTATTACCTGGCCCCTCAATAATTCCTTCTTTTATTCCTTTTATTGGTTGAAATTTAGTTTTCCTACCTTTTTCCACCTCATCTTTTATTGTACTTATAAATTCTAATGGGTAACCCCTCTCCAAAAACATTGTTTCCAGTTTGTTACATTCTTGATGGAAATCACCTTCATCACTTGTCATCCTAGAGCCTCTCACGAATTGGCCCTTAATAATATTTCTCTTACAATGTTGTGGGTGAAAACTATCATAATGTAGGTATGAATTACAAAATGTGTTCTTTCTGAACACCTTAGTTTCAAATTTTCCGTTATTCTTGTAAATCTCCACATCAAGGTAATTCATAACTTCTTTACTCATAACATAAGTGAATTTTAGATAATTGGTGGTTTGATTTATATAGGAAAAAAATTCATTAAATTTTTCCACACTACCTGTCCAAAATATTGCTATGTCATCCAAAAATCTGTGGTAAAGGCACCAATATTGCCTATAAATAGAATTATTTACAAATTTCTCTTCCCATTTATCAAGAACTATATTAGCAAAAGTCGGGCACAGGCACCCCCATTGAGACTCCTGAAATCTGCTTGTAATACTCTCCATTAAACATCAAATAATTATATTTTAAAATGGAATCCATAAGAGTCACCACTGTTACTTTCTCTTCATGCGACAACTTTTTGTCATTGTACACACTCTCCTCAAATAATTCCATACCCTCAACATGTATACTTGAAAAGAGGTCTATGATGTCTATTGTGACAAAAATTATATTTTCATTATATATGTTTGTAGAAAGCTCTCTTAACAGATCCCACGAATCTCTTAAAATAATTTCACTTTTCATCCATAAGTGTTTGACTTTATTGTCTACATATTTGGCTAATGGAGTTGTTTTAGCTCCTTCCGCTGAAACAATTGGCCTTAAAGGAGGGTCAAATTCATTCTTATGAGTCTTGGGTATGCCAAACATTGTTGCTACCCTTGGCTTTTTTACCTCTAAATATTTATGTATTTTTGTGTCAATCACTTTATCCATTAATAAATTTTCCAGCATCATATCTATTTTCTTATATGCAATTATTAACTCATTTTTAGAGGCCACCGAGTATTTTCTTTCATCTAACAAAATTGAATACATCTTAGTATCATACATAGTATTCTCCATGATGACAATACCTCCCCCTTTATCCGGTTTCATCACTCTTACCTTGGCATTCTCAATCATTTCATTCAACACTTCCCATTCCTCTTTCCTCATGTTAGTTATGTGTTTGTTCTTGTCTTTCTCCTTCTTTTCTAATTTTCTTATTTTTTCTTCCATCACATTTTCAAAGTTTTTTATTTGAGGTGCCAAGGGTGGGTTGAATATCGAACTTCTATTCAATTCATTAGTCACTATTTTAGTTCCTTTCATACCCATTTTAGAAGCTAAAACAGTTAAATTTACCTTTCTAGTGAATAACTTAATGTCCAGTATAGTACCCGTCACATTTCCTTTTTTCACTGGGTTGTATTTCAGCCCTTTACTAAAAAGTCTAAAATGTTCCTTCTTTAAAGTAATGTTACTAAAATTATAAATGGTAAAACCTTCAAAAGTATTTTTAACTTCATTCCCAAAGCTTATAATGTTTTCATTGTTGAGTTATATAGTTGGTCAACACTAGGGGGGGTCCAAAGCTTAGGTTTTAATGTTTTTAAAGTTTGCGACATTTTGCACAGAAATTATTGAGTTTTTATGGTAAAATGTAATGAAGAACTTTCCCAAAGATGTATTACGAGATGTCAGATCTATTAGTAAGCAACATTTGAAAGATAAATTGATTTTAAGAGTTTTGTTTTTATATATACGATCATTTTGTAATGTGGAAATTAATATTAATGAGATGAGAAGTTGATTGGTGTATTTGTATTAATAAAATGGTGTCTTCATTGGTTAATTGATGTATTAACAGAATATAAAAGTGGAGTTTTTTTTACAACAGTTTTATCTGATGAAGTCCTAGAGGTTAAGGACGAAAACGCATGTGTTTTTTAATAAAAGCGTTAAAGACGTTGAAGGTGTCACTTTCGTGGTGTGGAATAGTGTGGAATAGAAATTGTACTGCTTATCGCTCTACGGCTTTTTTTGTTTTGAGTTGGTCTCCTATGAACCTATGTTATTAAATATTTTTTATTATTTATTTTATTTATCATTTGTTTACCAGGAAAGTCTGACTGGGCGTAGCCCATTTTCAGTGGAGGCCCGAGGGAAAAAAGCTCCAGAGACATTTTACAAGATAGAAATTAAAACAAAAACTGAATAGATATTTAAACATTACATATTATTTCATTTGTACAGTGGATCAATTGTAGAGTGGTTCATTTTTAGAGTGGTAGAGGTACTGAATAAACCAAATCAATGGCTTCATGCTGAGTTGCAGTACATGATATGGGTCTGGAAGGTATCTATAGTTAACTAGCTTCAAAAGTGAATGGCTAAAAATAAGTGTGTTCCTCAATGGACGTCTAAAATATTGTCATTTTAGACCAGATAGAATTTTGATGGTTACTGTTAATAAGTACTTTTACCACTATTCAGGACACAATATCTGTGGTTCTTTTTTTTTTTCGAACACCTTTACTGATTCTGTATCATAGCTCAGAAAAATAATTTCCCTTGTCAAACCAATCTGCCCACCCAACATCTCCAACAGTGCATCCCGCAGGGAATCCTTAAAGTCCAACTCACTGCACTCCCAGACAATATGTTCCCAATTATCTCTTTCTTCCCCTTCACACCTCCAACATTTACTGTCTACCTGAGGAAAAATGCTCTGGTGTCTACATTGGGTATAAAAATATCTTGAGATCAAACAACTGCTGAAGACAATATGGGAACAAAGGCAGTCAAGCCTGTACATTGTTAAGATTATGCAAAACTTTGAACAGCAAGCATAGGTTAGTAACATTAGCCAGAAATTTGAATTCTTGTAGATGAGAAATGAGTCCCAGGAAGATGATTTTTAGGTCTCTCACTGGAAAAATATGAAAAACCTCTAAGACATTTGTTGCTTTTCAATAAAGTCTTGACATAAGTAGTATCAGAAACAATGACAGGAACATAGAAGCAAGTAGAAGCCCCACCCATGTTTGAATGATCAGATCTATTTAAAGGAATTACTTGCTGGGAAAAAATAGCTACGGAATTGAGATGACAGGGTGACAGATGTAATTCAGTATAAGATCAATTTATTCAAAAGATGAAGGAGGGCGGGAGAGAGATTATCACTGTGTAGGAACAAAGGGTGAAGGGGCACAAAGAGGGTCGTAATGAAATATACACTGCCAGTAAACAACACATCTAAAGCTAAAGGAGTTTCTTTTTTCTCATAGTAAATCCTTCATATTGGTGTTTTAGAATAAAAAAAATAGTAAAAAAACGTTCTAGTCAAGAAAAAAGATGACACCGCAAAATGACTTGGACTGTTTTAAGTGAATGTGTTTGTGTGTGTTTTTTTCTCTTTGAACATAGCTGATTCTTAGTATTTTGTTTAAGCATGTAAGTGTAAACAGTATAACAAATAAAATTCGACTATTAGACTGCTCGAAGTTAGGCTTATTTTAAGCTTTAGATGCAAATGGCTTAAGGAATGAATAAATATTTCCAGTTGAATCAAGGTTTATTGAGTAAGTCCTGGTGTTAATGGAAAACTAAAGGTATATTGGAAGTCAGGAAAAGATAATGGGCTGGATTTACAAAAGCTTGCATGGAGTGCAAGAAGAGCATAGGAGCTCACGGCAGCAATATGTCTGCCATGCGATCCAGGTACAGCCGGCAGGGGCGAGCACGAGAGCTGCTAAAGCTACTCTTGCACAGACAGCGTCATGGTCTGCAAATTACCTTATTTGCTGCTGAAAGCTATGCAAATAAGGTAAATTTGCAATCCAGGAAACACTAACCTGTCCGTGGAAGATTAGTGTTATCTGCAGAAATGCACTCCATTGGTAACGGAGTACCATTCTGCAAATAGCTAAACGGAGCTATGACAGCTCCAAATAAAGGATGCATACAGTTGAGGAAGCATGCCAATGGCCAAATATAAGGCCATTGGCATTTATAAATGTTTAAAATTATTAAAATCTAACTTTTTATTTTTTTTCCCCGATCTCCAATGTTTAAGCATAGCGCAGCACCGCGCAAATGTGTGGCGCTTTAAAAAACAAGAAAATAATTTAAAAATAGCCAAAAATAGACATTTTCACTAAAAAGCTTATCCTGCCATGCAGGTGAATGGCAGGCTGAAGACAACATGGTCACTAAGTAGTGGTTGCTAAGGGGGGAAGCTCAGTGTGAGAGATGTAACCATGCATTAGTAGGCAATCCTATGCAAATGAGGATAAGGATAGTGAATCCCAATTTTCCCCAGCATGTGAGCCATGTCCCAAGAGTGTAAGTGTAGGAGTAGGTGAGTAGTAGAGTAAAATATAGGTGACATCATGAGGGGGTATGTCAGAAAGGCTGTAAGCTAATTGGAGCACAGTGGCTTGTGTTTGCCCTGAGTTGCTCAGGATTGCAAGAGGCGTGCCTACAGTTGTCCTATTTGAAAACCTGAAAATAAAAGTGCACACTGTTAAAATATCGGAAATTTCTTGCAAACATGCACACAGCTTGTGTGCTCGTGTGCGCTCATGTGCAAGTGTTTGTGCGGCGCTGCCCCGGGTGGAAACAGAAAGGGAAAAAGAAGGAAAAGAAGTAGTAGGGAGTTAGCCAAGGAGAACTAGCAGAGCTGCCAGGTGAAATATATCAGAATCAGTCAATTACACAGGCAGCAGACTATCCCAGCCCAGCACTTTAAACTCTGCAAACAGCATCCCCCACCCCCCGCTTTTTCCCAAGAACTCTGCAACACTGCAGTATACAAAGAGGGAAAGCTTAAAAAGCTTAAGTCAGACAAAATGTTAGGGGCTGCTCTTGCTATCATAAACAAACATGTGCAAGGTGCTGAGGGTGGTGATGTTGTGAATGCTGCTGAGCAACCCACAGTGAGGAGACGGAGAAGAGTGTACAGACCCAGGGTAACCTACCAGGGGCTACATGAGCTGGAGATAGTGGAGCGCTATAGGGTGGACAGAGACCTCCTGCAGCAAATTGTTGAGCTGTGCCGGCCATGCCTCACACACAGAACCAACAGAGGGGAACCCATCCCAGTGGATACCAAGGTATGTGTTGGCATAAGAATACTAGCTACAGGTACCTTCCAGAGACCAACTGGTGATATGATGGGGATTTCACAGGCATCAGCATCCAGGGTACTCCACCAGTTCCTGGATGCCATGTCAGCACATGTCGGTGACCATGTATATTTCCCCAATTCCCGTGAGGCATTGCCCAGCAATATGCGTCTTTTCCACCAAATAGCAGAATACCCTGAGGTAGTGGGTGCAATAGACTGCACACACATATGCATCAAAGCACCACCCGGTGAGCGGGGTAGGGTCTACATCAACCGCAAGGGCTTCCCCTCCATCAACTGCCAGGTCATGTGCGATGCTCAGGGCATAATAATGAATGTGTGTGCTGGCTGCCCTGGAAGCTATCATGATTCCCACATCTGGCATCTGATGCAGCTGTACTAGAAATTTGCCAATGGCAACATCCCTGATGGTCACCTAGTGGGGGATGCTGGATACGCACTATAGCCGTGGCTGATGACACCCATCAGAAATGCACACACACCTGAACAAGAACTCCATAATGAAGCACACGGACAAACAAGAAACATAATTGAGCATGTGTTTGGGATGCTCAAGTCATGGTTCCGGTGCCTGGACACATCTGGTGGAGCCTTGCAGTACTCACCAACTACATGTACCCAAATTGTTATGGTATGTGCCATGCTACACAATATGATCCTGTGGAAACAGCTGCAGCAGGAACAGCATGGGGCAGGGCCAAACAGCCCCCCACCATTGCCAAGGCCTGCACAGGCACAGCGTGACTTGGAGGAGGAACAACGTGAGCCTGCCCCAGTAGGCAGAAGGAGGTGTGCCCAGTATGCCCTGGCCTTAGCAAAGAGGCAACACAAAGCACATACATTGACTCAGTAGGAACCCTGGAAATGACACCTTTCTCTGACTCACACATACAGCAAAAGGGATGCCTAACTTGACATTACCTGTTTTCAAACATGTATAGGGAGTGTACTATGTGCATCCGACATAGGCAGCCCTGCAGCACCACCTGAGGCATGAGTGCCCTATTTTAAGCAATATAAAGCACTGCTAAGCACATTTTACCAGTACTGAGCATATTTAAATACAATTGTGCGTAGCTGCACACCTCGCTAACCAGCGCAACGTCGGGCAACATTGAACAAAGTTAGGCAGCGTTGAGCAAAGTCGGGCAATGTTAGGCAAAGTTGGGCAAAGTCGGGCAAAGTCGGGCAAAGTCGAGCAAAGTCAGGTAAACGCGCTCACACCTGCTTTACTGTTCCTTAACCAGTCAGGTCTGCCCAGCAGGAAAATAAAAAGCAGTGACAGGGCTCGAACTCAGGATACTGTGCATTATAGTCACAGTACTGAACCACTAAGCCATGACAGCATTTCACTGGCATAGACACAACTTAAGTCACTCACACATACCAGTTGGGGGGTTCACATACCTAACAGTCACAGCCAGCAGGACAATTGTAGACAAACGCAAACACAAACAAATGCTGTATCATGCCCTCTGAAGAGGCATATGAGTAATCTCCCCCCAGGCCTATGCAGACAGATAACAGCAGGCCAGGCAGTGTGATGTGGGTTGGGTAGGCTATGAAGTCACAAACTAATATGCGTGTAATTGGAAGCTAAGTTCTGTAGTACAGTGGTATGCCTCAAGCCAGTACGATAGGGCAACAGTACAGACTGAAATGGAGTACCTGACATAGCAGTGCAGGCCTAGCAAATGTGTATAAATGTCAGGTGTACCCCTCATCCTATGTACACCCACAGTAACAATCAGGTGTGCCCTCCCGGGTAGAAATATACAAATAATAGCTGTCCCCCCCGTATGTAGAAATGTTGATAAGTCTATGTAAATTGACTCACGGAAGCCCTGTAGGCACAGCGTGCTTCCTGTCGATGTACAACACAAAGGTGAGCCCTGAAATCAAAACCAACTTGATTTTTCACACACATATAGTATATATGCCCATAGTGGGCATGCTCACACACTTTAACAAATTTAGCAAATTTCAGTCAGCAACATACTGAAAGGTCATACTGGGCATGCTCACACACTTAGGCCATGTCTGAGTACAGAAGTGAGCCACACATATCTGGCAGTTGCAGTTCTTACTCCAGACACTTGTCATTATTCACCAATCCTGCCTTGCGCACACAGTGATATGAAAACAGACCCATATAATATATTGGACCCCTGTCATAATCAAACTATGTACTACAAGTACTTAAGTTGTTCAAAGAAAGTGAAAATCCAAAGAAGATCAATAAATCTCCGATCAGTATCATCAAGAAACAATGAGCACTCCTAACATTATCCAAGCCATGTTCTGCAAAAATATTGCCAAAGAGTCCATAGAGAACCATGAAGCTTTCTTTCGCTATGTCATAAATATCAATGTAAACTCATATATGTTCTGAGTCACTGCAAAGTGTAAATGAATACATGTACATGACTGACATTGCCAACATCTTGTCAGACAGGTTCATACATATTTACCCCCCTCTCACTGACAAAAGGGCCCATTATCATACCTGGAGATTGTGAAAACCCAGAAATCACATATACAATGGTTAAACAGCTCTATCCAAACTTAAAAAACACGGTGTCTATGGGATGACATGGTTTCCCTGGCTGTGTCATATGTGAACTCCAAAACAAACAGACCCTGCACCTGAACAGTCTGTTGAGACTCACCCTCTGTACAGGATATGAAACTGTTGAATGGGTTACAGCAATGTTTGGCACACTCCACAAGTGTTGGTGCACAACAGACCATGGGAACTATTGTCTTATAAGCCTAATAAGCCTGATCTGCAAGGCCATGGAGTCCATCATTATGGAACTCATAAACAGAGCTATTGGGAGCCTACAAACACCCAACCCTACCCATTTTGGTTTGGTCAGGGGCAGATCATGATTCCTAAACCTGCTAGACAGTTTTTCAAGGCAGTCACCCAGGACATACATCAATAAAATGAGCTATACATGGCCTACATAGACCTTGAAAAGCCCTTTTCCAACATCCCACACACGTCGTATCCACAAAATCAACAACCTGTGCATATATACGTATGTCATCTGATGGATTGCCAACTGGGCCACAGATAGATCCCACAAGATAAGAATTGTGGTCTCCCTGTTGGACTGCAAGCTGGTAACAACTGCTGTCCCCCATGGCTCAGTCCTGGGACCCCTCCTGTCTGGTGTATACTTTTCAGAAATACAGTCAAACACACGAGGGCTATGGTTAGCAAAGTTTGTGGATGACTGCCAAAAGGTTGTCATAATCGATGTTTGGGACAACAGAGACATCCTTAAAAAGGGTCTCAGTCAGACAGATGTGGTGTCAAAATTATGGCCTCAAGCTACAGTCATACAAATACCACATAGGTGCCAACACCCTAAATATGGAGGTAATAATAAGGGATCTATGGACATATGTGGATAGTCATCTCTACTTCCAGAAACACATTCACAAAGTGGTTAGAAAATCATGCTATGTGTTCCCACAAATTGCCAAGGTCTTTGCATGTAGGTCAAAGGAGGTTCCCTCTACTCATCAGTCATCAGACCCATCAGAGAGTATCAAGGCACACTTGCAATGAATCTGACTAGCCACCTTCAGCAGCTGGAAAGACCACTGAAGTACCTCAACAAGAGGATTACTGGCTTCAAACAGTTGCCACATGCAACAAGACTGAAGTTAACTCAATCTGTACTCTGTTGCATGCTGTCTACGCAGGTGATCTCTGCCCAACAGACAGGTCCACGTCCAATGTAGAACTGATGTAGATGTGCTATCTGAAGTAAACCCAAGCTCACTGTGCCACATGCTCTAGGGATATCATCATCACAACAATAAATAGAACATGTTGGAGGGATACATTACTAACTCACAGACTTCCCTTGCTTTGGAACAGGCTCCCAACCTACATTAAGCTGAGTCCCTCACTGACACTCTTCCTGAGGAGCCTTGATGTGTGTATGTGAAACTGAACTGTCACACCATGGATCACTTCATCAGCTACACAGAGGCCTAGGGAACTAACCCCATGTGTGGTGATAGCTGCACACTCTGGCCATACTAATATATGCCTTCATTACCTACCTATATACCTATATATATGTAGGGGGAACACAGTATAATAAGCCAAAGATGGATGGGCAGAGATGTGTGTAAGAGGGTGACCATGACAGGGAGCCATCCAGGACTATCCCACCCAGCACACATCCCAATGGCACAAAAGACATGAGGTGCTCATCTTATCCACTGTACATAACAGCCACCAGTATCTGTAAGCATTACAGTGTATGTGGTCCATGTGCCTGCTGTACAACATGACTGTACAATAAAGTACACATCTACTATCTGTAGACATGTACCTGTCACATAGGTTCATAGGTATGTAGTAGACTATCTTCATGAAGGCATATATTAGCCTAGGCAAGTTGTGCAGCTTTCATCACCCCATTGGGTAGTATCCTAAGCCCTAGTTCTAATAGTTAGTACCCTAAGCCCCTTTCTAGTGGGGCTGCTGATGTGACACCTGGCGTGAATTGTCTGTTTCCCATCCACTCATCAAGGTTCCTATTGAACAGTGTCAGCAAGGGGCTCTGACTGATGTACATTGGGACTCTGTTCCACAGTAAGGCAAGTGTCTGGGATGGTATTCTATCCCACCAGCATTCTATGGGTACATATCCTGTAGAGAGGATGTAGAGAGAGAGGTGTAGGTATCCTTGATGAATATGGATACGTCCCCACCCTATGTGCTATGATCCAGGTTCTGATGCTGGAAGGTATGGAATGAGTAGTATCCTGGTAATGCTGGTGTGCTCTCTGGAGCCTTGAACTAGGTTTCTGTTACTGCACAGATATCAATATTCTCCATACTGAGAAGTGCCTCGAGTATGTGCATTTGGAGGCTGAGACTTCTGGCAGTGAGTAGCATTTAGCTCACTTTGTGGTTATTTGTGTTGGTTATGGGGTTTGGTTTGTCCTGAGTGACAGGTGTTCCACACCTGAAGTCAACGCCTCATTGGTCCAATCTGACCATAAGCTAATTACCCTACATATCCACATTCTGCCCCCACCCCCCATTAAGGAAACTATGTTAAAAAATTTCTCCAAAGCCACCTTCATGCTACTTAAGACAGAAGTGGTGAACTTCAGGACACCCATGCAGATGGACTATACAGTTACGACTACTGAATCCTACACAATTGCACTTTATAAGCACTTACATGGTGCACGGATCGTGCTGCCCCAAAAAGAACCAAGACGCTATCCTCCAAGAAAAGGAAGCCAATCTGGTGGTCCCCTGTCATAAACAAACTGTACAACAGAAGGAAGAAACTGTTGCAAAAGAGGGTAAAATCCCATGAGTGAAGGAGCTCTCTGGTCAGCCTCAGTAAGAAGCTGCGATCCCTGATAAAATCCTCCAAAGCTAGTTACGAAAACAAAATCTCCACTGATTCTAAAGACAGCCACAAAGCATTCTATAGCTATGTCAAGAATCTCAATGGCAACACTCAGATCTGCTCTGAGTTACAGCACAATGGCACTAAATGTACAGACCCAACTGATATTGCTAACATCCTGGCAGATAGGATCAGTGCTAACTTTACCCCCCTCTCACCCATGAAAGAGCCCATCTCTATACCAGAAGAATGCAAAGTTGCTGTCATCACGGCTGCACAGGTAAAAAAACTCTCCAAAGCCAGGAACACGGCATCCATGGGACCAGACAACATCCCAGGCTGCGTTCTACATGAACTACAGAATGAACTGGCACCCCACCTAAGTACCATGTTCAATCATAGCCTCACCTCAGGCTTTGTGCCTGCTGAATGGCACACAGCGATGGTTATCCCACTACACAAGGGGGGAGTCACCATGGACCATGGGAACTAGCGCCCCATTAGCCTGATGAGCCTGGTCTGCAAGGCCATGGAACGTATCATCATGGAACTTATAAACAAAGACATTGGTAATCTCCAAACTCTGGACCACAACCAGTTCTGGTTTGTAAAAGGCAAATCATGTCTCCTAAACCTGATAGACTTCTTTGAAGCAGTCACCAAAGCTGCAGACAAGGGTAAGGTGGTTCACACAGCCTATCTAGATCTTGCCAAGGCTTTCGACAACATCCCCCACTCTGGAATTATAGATAAACTCACTAAACTAGGTATAAATCCCTATGTCACAAGATATGTTGCCAACAGGCTCACGGACAGAACCCACACTGTGAAAGTAGCAGACTCCAAATCTGACTTCAGATCAGTGACAAGTGGAGTACCACAGGGTTCAGTCCTGTGTCCTGCCCTGTTTGGTATCTACTTTCCTGAAGTACAGGCTAACACAAAAGGTCTTTGGCTAACAAAGTTCCCAGATGACTGCAAACTAGGAGCCATAATCAAAACTACTAACGATGTGGGCATCCTACAAAAGGGCCTCACTGAGACAGATGCCAGGTGTCAAAGCCATGGCCTCAAGCTCAATGGCAGAAAGTGCATTGTCATCCCCTTTGGTAAAAACTCTGTACCCATGAACTACAACATAGGTGGTAGTATACTTAACACTGAAAGTGTGATAAGAGACCTTGGGCAAAGGTGGACAGTAGTCTCTCCTCTGATAATCACATTGCCACAGTAGTCAGGAAATCCTTCTACGTGGCACACCTCATGACAAAAGGTTTCTCATGCAGAAAAAAAGAGGTCATTGTTCCCCTCTACTCATCACTCATTAGATCCATTATAGAGTACAACGCCCCCTTTTGGTATGTACCTCACAAGACATCTACAACAACTGGAAAGCCCACAGAAATACCTCACAAAGAGGATTAACGGCCTCAAATACATGCCCTACACAGACCGTCTCAAAACACTCCAGCTTTACTCTGTCGCATATCGCCTACTCAGAGGTGAACTCTGCCTAACATACAAAGCTATGTCAAACACAGAGCTGTTGGACATGCTCCACTTAAAGAAATCCCAATCCCTCCATGCTTCGGCCTCAAAACCCGGACCGAAATACAAAAGGAGGGGGTGTATCCATTTTCATAAAGGATACCTACACCTCCAGGTTAGTGGCACAGCACAAGGCCTCAGTGACCATCCAAGTAAAACTAACAGTGGGCAAAGCTGCTTATCAGATTATAGCCTGCTACAGATCACCTACCTTGTCTCAGGACCCTCACTCAGCATTCCTGAGAACACTGGAAAATATAAAGGTCCTACCAAACACCATGATATTAGGAGATTTCAACTACCCAAACAATGACTGGGAGAATTACTCAAGTACAAATTCCTTTGCCCAATGCTTCCTAGAGTTTATAAACTCAAACGCCCTGGAACAGCTGGTCACCACACCCACTAGGGATGACAACATACTGGACCTGATCATCACCAACATGGGGGATCAGTGTTCCACACCAGAGGTAAACCCCTCGCTGGTAAGATCAGATCATAAAGTAATCACATTGGACATCCACATCCCGGCCCCACCCCCAGTCAAGGAAACCACTGTGAAAAACTTTTCAAAAGCAAACTTCACACTTCTCAAGACCGAAATGGAAAGTTTCAAAGCCCCCTTGATACAGGATAATGCTATCTAATCTGCAGAATCCTTTACAAGTGCATTCTATGAGCATCTACAGGGATGCATGGATTGAGCCATCCCAAGTAAAACCAAGACTCACTCCTCCAAAAAGAGGAAACCAGTCTGGTGGTCCATGGCCATAAATAAGCTATACAACAGAAGGAGGAAACTACTACATGATAGAGCAAAATTCCAAAAAGGAAAGCATCACTGATCATTATTAGCAAGAAACTATGATTGCTCATAAAATCTCCAAGGCCAGTTTCTAAAGAAAAATTGACGAGGAATCTAAAGATAACCACAAAGCCTTCTTTAGCTATATCAAACATTTAGGTGGCAACTCTTAGATATGCTCTGAGCTACTGCAAAATGGCAAAAAATACACTGAACCAACTGACATTGCCAACATCCTGGCGGACAAGTTCAGTGCAAACTTCACCCCCACACACACAAAAGGACCCGTGTCCATCCCAGAAGAATGCAGAGCCCCAGACATCATAGACATGCAGGTAAAAACAGCCCTCTCCAAAGCTAAGATCACAGCATCAATGGGACTGGATGGTGTCCCAGGCTGCGTCTTACACAAGCTCCAAAAGGAACTAAACCCTCACCTAAATTCACTGTTCAGACTCAGCATTATCACAGGCTATGTACCCAAAGAATGGAGTACAGCAACAGTCATCCCACTCCACAAAGGTGGTGCCACAACAGAACCTGGGAACTATCGCCCTATAAAGCTGACCAGCCTGGTCTGCAAAGCTATGGAGCGAATTATCATGGAACTCATAAAAAGAGACATTGGGAACCTCCAGACACTGGACCCTACCCAGTTTGGCTTTGTTAAAGGCAGATCCTGCCTCCTAAACCTAGTTGACTTCTTTGAAACAGTTACCAAGGCCATAGATGAAGGGAAGGTAGTCCACACAGCCTACCTGGACCTCACTAAGGCCTTCGACACCATTCCCCACTCTGGCATCATAGACAAGCTTAGCAGCTTGAACATTAATCCCTATGTCAAAGTTTACCACAAAGTCCAAGTAATCAAAAAACTTCCACAGTTGAAGACAACTGACCCAAAGAAAGTAATGGAACTGTCTTTAATGGACGTAACAAAGGTGTAAAACCAAACAGCAGTCAAAATTGAATCAAGCGCTTTCGCCTGGTTAGTACCAGGCTTTATCAAGATGTATACTAAAAAAACACATTACTTTATATAGTCATTTACTGATCACATGACCTGCAATTAATTATAAATACAGATTCAATTAATTGTGTTCTTAAAGACGTCTTAACATAGCTATGTAGACCTTCATACCTTGTATTAAAAAACAATATTTACAACAAATATAATATTATATTTTAAAACCATGCCAATGCATAAAAATGAAAAAATGAAAAAATATAAAAAATATATATTCGCATACTAATAAAGTGTTATTAGAAAATTCTTGTAGATTCATGTTCAAGTGAAACATCTTCGAAATAAACATGTTCAAATTAAAACATACTCAACACCTGCACCTAACGTGCAGTGAAATACAAGATTTATAAAATTTATAATAGTCAAAATTAACTGATAATAAAAAAATCTAAAAATAATACATAAATAAAAATGTGCACTGCAGTGAAATATAATATTATTCAATAAATTTGTGATTAATACATTGTTGTTATAATCTTGCCCTCCTCATTTTTAGTACACTGGCAATACTAACATTTTTAATTTGAACACGTAGTAATGTGTTTTCTTAATATACATCTTGATAAAGCCTGGTACTAACCAGGCGAAAGAGCTTGATTCAATTTTGACTGCTGTTTGGTTTTACACCTTTGTTATGTCCATTAAAGACAGTTCCATTACTTTCTTTGGGTTGGTTGTCTCCAACTGTGGAAGTTTTTTGATTAATCCCTATGTCACAAGATGGGTGGCTAACTGGCTCACAGATAGAACACACATGGTCAGAGTTGCGGGTGCCATGTCCGACTCTAAACCAGTCACAAGTGGCATCCCACAGGGCTCGGTCCTGTGACCCCTCCTGTTCAGTATATGCTTCTCTGAGGTACAGGCAAGCACAGGAGGACTATGGCTGACCAAGTTCGCAAATGACTGCAAACTGGGGGCCATAATCGACTGTCTGGCTGACACAGACATCCTCCAGAAGGGTCTTACAGAGACAGATACCTGGTGTCAAAACCATGGCCTCAAGCTGAATGCCAAAAAATGCATAGTCATCCTCTTTGGAAAAAACAAAGTGCCCACAAATTGCCACATAGGTGGTAATCCACTAGGTACGGAAAATGTAATTAGGGACCTGGGGACCCAGGTAGATAGTAATCTCTCCTTTGATAATCACATTGCCAAAGTGGTTAGAAATTCCTTCTATGTAGCCCACCTAATCATGAAAGAGTTCACCTCTAGAGCAAGAGAGGTCATTGTGACCATCTACTCATCACTCATTAGGCCCATAATGGAGTACAATGCCCCATTTGGTATGTACCTTAATCGGCACATGCAACAGCTGGTAAGACCACAGAAGTACCTCATCAAGAGGATCATGGACCTCAAAGAGATGACCTATGCAGCTCAACTAAAGAAACTCCAGCTCTACTCGGTTGCTTACTTCCTGTTCAGAGGTGATCTATGCCTGACGTATAAGGCCATGTCCAACCCGGAATTAATGGACATGTTCCACCTCAAGAAAACCAAATCTCTTAGAGCCACATGCTCCAATGAATTAAACCTCAGCACAGCAATAAACAGAATGTGCTGGAGGGATAGATTCCTGTCCCAGAGACTTCCCTTGCTCTGGAATAGAATCTCAGTTTATGTTAGACAGACCCCTCGCTGACTCTCTTCAAGAGGAATCTTGACGAGTGGATGGGAAATTGTAAATTTACCCCTGGGATCACTTCAGTGGCCTTGCTAGACAGAGGCCCAGGAAAATAATTTAAAAGGGAGGGGAAAGCCAACACATTCTGGCTAGGCTTATAAATGCCATTGGGCAGATAGCCTAGTACCTACCTATGAACCTATGAACCTACACGCTTTAGGGACCTAAACCTTGTCACCACAATAAACAGAACATGCCGGAGGGATAGATTCCTGCCCAGAGACTTCCCATACTTCGGAATAAACTACCTATCTATATCAAACAAAGCTCCTCATTAGCACTCTTCAAGAAAAATCTTGATGATTGGATGGGAAATAGGAAATCCATCCCGGGGATCACTTCTGTGTCTCTGCTTGACAGTGGCACAGGAAAATACATTTTTTGAGTGGCAAAAGCCAGGGTACCTTTTTGGCTGGGCTTGTATAGGCCCAGGGCCAATAGCCTAGTACCTACCTATGAACCTATGAACCTTTGAGCCTTGCCTAAAAAAGGTAATATGGGGGCAGCAAGAGCCTTGGCCAGTATTCAGAAGCATAGGGGAGGCAGGTGCAAACCATCTGTAGCGAAGCAACGAGGCTTGTCTATCATGTCATCACAGGCAGACAGAGACTGGATCCCCTTTGAATGACACCAGAAGCTCAGCCAATTGTTGAAGTTTATCGTCTTTCTGTTATATTGCAGTATCATGTAGGTGAAGTTAAGATGCTACTCAAGGTCAGGGTCATAGCAGCCTGGGCTACATGATCATAGAGCTAATATATATCTCTTGTCATGTTGTCCTGGGAGGTATGTCTCAGATCATTCACACTGACATGTACAAAGAACACGTCATATATGTATGTGTTCTGGAGTGATGTAAGTGCTTGTGTTATGTGGCGGATCATAGCACCTGACAGACAACTGACAGTAACCTTCCCCTTGTCCAGCTGAGTGAGTGGAACACCTGTGTGCCTGACTATGAAGTCACCTATTACTAGTGTGTTGGGTATATTGTTTTGCCTTGGGACCTGTTGTGAGACACACTTCTTTGGTGTATTATGTGTTTTCTGGCGTGTGCTTGGAGGTGCATGTTGCTTGCTTGTCTGCTTAGGAGGACACTCTCTCTTTTTCAGATTAATATTTGTATTCTCCGAGCATGGTAATGTGTATATATGTGTGTGTTTTGCTGGTGCTTATATTGTAGGTCTATGTGAGACAGTTGGTGTTGTGGTTGTATGTCCCTACTCCTCTTGACTGTATTGTCCAGTATTGGGTTGACAGAGCTTAGCCACCGGTTTGACCCTGTGTGTGCCAACATGTGGTGCATCAACCCATATATGATATGGTCATGGCCTATGCATACAATACACTCACAATACACCTAGTATGATAAGCCTGCTGAGGTTAGCAAATGTGAAAAATACCTTTGGGCAAACTGCCAGCACGTAATGTCTGTATTGCACTCTGTAACTCCATATTGCTTGCTGAAGTGTAAAGACGTACTTAGTTTGGATTAAGAACCCTGCACTTGCCAAATGTGTGTGTGTGTGTGTGTGTGTGTGTGTGTGTGTGTGTGTGTGTGTGTGTGTGTGTGTGTGTGTGTGTGTCTGTCTGTCTCTCCCTGGGGAGAAAGCAACCTTTTTGGAGACTACTCACTCCCCTTAAAAGTGGTATACTCATCTTTGTCAAGTCTGATGATGTCACCATCCTACAAATATATCTGTGGAAAGGAGAAATCCCAGGAATGTGTATAGCACGTCGTGTGAATGTGTACTGGTGTAGTATCATAATGTAGTTAGGTAGGGTTTCAAATCCTGCACTTGCCAACTGTGTGAGGGTGTGTGTCTCCCTGCGGAGGCGCAACCTTTTTGGAGACTACTCACACCCCTTAAAAGTGGTATACTCATCTTTGTCAAGTCTGACGATGTCACCATCCTACAAATATACCTGTGGAAAGGAGCAATCCCAGTAATGTGTATAGCGCGCTGTGTAAATGCGTACTGCTATAGTATCATAATCTAGTTAAGTAGGGATTCAAATCCTGCACTTGCCAACCGTGTGTGTGTGTCTCCCTGGGGAAAATCAACCCTTTTGGAGACTACTCACACCCCTTAAAAGTGGTATACTCATCTTTGTCAAGTCTGATTATGTCACCATCCTACAAATAAACCTGTGGAAAGAAATAATCCTAGTAATGTGTATAGTGCGTTGTGTAAATGCATACTGCTGTAGTATCATAATGTACTTAGGAAAGAGTTTGAATCTCGCACTTGCTGACTGTGTGTGTGTGTGTGTGTGTGTGTGTGTGTTCCAGGTGTGTGACACCGTTGGTCAATGTGGAGTGGGTTTTGATTTTTATAGTGTATGACATATCACAATGACAACTGTATGTGTGTGCATTACACATGTAAGGTAGCTGTGGGGCAAAGCCATATACATACATGTGACCTCAATTATTTCATAGGTGGGTACTCTGCTTTCTCCATGAATGCATCTGTTATCTTTGCCAGAGTGTGCTGGCACTTTCCAGACCTTAGGTCACTTGTGTATGCTTGTGACAAGCTTAGCCACTGCAGTGATCCCTGGGCTACGTCTTCCGTTACACATCCACTCATCACGGTTTCTACTGAAGAGTGTGAGTGAGGGTTTATGCTTGAGGTATATTTGAATCCTGTTACAAAGTAAGCAAAGTCTGGCAAAGATGACTAATTATAGTTGTACAACAACCTCTGTGGATCTGCATGCAAACCCTTTATTGCTTATGTGCTCCACAGAGGGATTTCCAAAACCCTTTGGTAATGTGATTATCAAAGGAGAGATGACTAAACACATGGCTCTATGTATACATTAGTACCTGTTCCACATTTTGGGGGCTACTACCTATGTGGTTCTCTGGGGATACTTTGTTTTCTAAAAGAGGATAACTATGCTTTCTTTGGCTTATAGCTTTACAGCATGAGTTTGACACCAGGTATCTGTCTCTATGATACCCTTTTGGAGGATGTCTGTGTCATCTGGAGAATAAAGTATAGCCCACAGTATGCATTTTCATCAGACATGGCCAGACATATCCCTACTGTGTTTGTTTGTACCTAAGAAAGCTATATGCCAAACAGGAGTGGTCCCAGGACTTAGTGCAGGTGAATACCACTTCTTACTGGCATAGAATAGTACATGGAGGCTGCAAATGTTACTGTGTGTCCTACATCTGTGCATCAGTTGTCAATCCATCATCTAACAATCGTTTATGGTCAGTCTATTGAGGTTATGTATAATACCAGAATGTGGGATGAGTATGCATTGCTGGTGAGTTATAGCTTGGCTGTGTGGACCTCCCCTCCCTCACCTATAGCCTTGTTAACTGGCTTGAAGTCTACAAGGTGTAGGACCCATGATCTGGCCTTTAAAGAACCTAAGTGGGTATGGTGCAGTGTTTGCAGGTTCATAATGTCTCTGTTAATAAGTTCCATAATGCTGTGCTCCATAGCCTTCCAGATAACATTTGTCTGGCTTGTAGGGTGAGAGTTTCCAGGATCTGTTGTAGTTCTACCCTTAATCAATTTATGTTAACATTTGCACTGGGTGTGACGAGGGTAGACAGGTTTAGGAATAAGTATATTAGAGGGTCAGCCCAGGTTTGAAGGTTAGTAGACCAAGCCAGATAGGCAGGATTAAGTTGGTTTGTACATGTGCTGATGAGGGATGCAGAGTATATTGTGAAATAGATGCTAAGGATGAAGCGCCAGGTAACAGGAAAAGAGGAATGCCTAAGATGAGGTTTATGGCTGTGGTGAGAGAGGACATGCAGGTGGATGGTGTGACAGTGCAAGATGCAGAGGGCAGGAAGAAATGGAAACAGATGATCTACTGTGGCGACCCCTAATGGGAGCATCCAAAAGGAGAAGAAGACGTTGTAGCTCAACCCTTGTGGACTGTGAACACCATTACCGTGCGTCATTCCACAAGTATGTAACCTGTATAGAGGCTGCATCTGGACAGAGTGTTTAGGTGAGTGGTGACTTCATATGTCAGCTTATGTATGACACAGCCAGGGACACTGTCCAGTACCATTGCCACTGTGGTTTGGACTTTGGTAAAGAGATGTTTTAACTAGAGTGTCTGTGAATCATCAGGTTTTACATTCTTCAGGTCTGGAAATGTGCCCCTTGTGTAATGACAGAGCGGTGAAATCTGCATTCAAACTGTCTGACAAAAAATTGGTAATGTCAGTCAGATAAGTGTACTTTGTGACCATTTACATTAACTGTGACCCGATCTGCGATTTCCCCTGTAGATTACAAACAACACTAAAGAAAGCTTTAGAGTTGTCTTTGGAATCCTTGTCATTTTCCATTTTGAAGCTTGCCTTGTATGTTTATTGAGGGATTGTATTTTCCCAATGATACTGACCTGAGAGGTTATCCCTTCTTGGTATGTAACTCTTTTTTGGTACAACTTCACACCTTCTATTATATATTTAGTTTATGGCAGGGGTCCATGAGACTAATGCACTTTTACTGTATAAGTGAGAATTTCTTGTGTTTGTGATAGCACGGTCCATGCAACCCTGTAGGTGAACAGTGTGCATTACTAAAGGATTATGCAGCTGGGACAGTGTTAACCTTAGTAATGCAAACCAATGACAGGTAACAAACAACAGCATCACCCACAGCACAGTGTCAACCCATGTCATACACACACATGCGTACTCAAGTTCCAAAATGTGTGTAGTACAATGCATACTGGCCACCAATAGAAACTATGGAGTGTTAACACTGGCCAATACAGGGCATGTCACCCTGCCCATGTGTCCAATATGCATGTACATGCAGACAGTGCACCTCCACCATGTTCACAAATGGACACCTGCAAACTTGTGTTGCACACACCCCACACTTACTGTCCACTGTATAACACATGCTGACACAACTACACACATCAGCCAAGTGGCACATGGGCAAACAAAACACAATTGGAATAAACACTGGTGAAAACAATACAACATTGCTAATTACAGCTTTAATGCATCATGCCTACTCAGCTACACCTTCAACGATATCATTACACTTTACTGCTGACAACATGCTACACATCCAACCATTGCTATACTTTATTAAAGTCACCCTGTGCATCAGCACCATGTTAGCCTCTTCCTGCATCAATGTTACAGATGACAGGAGGTGGCACAGGTTTCATCATATTCACAGGGTGTGTTGTTGGTTTGCCAGAAGTCTACACTGAGCTATACAATTGACATGCGTGTGTGAGTGTGTGTGTGCGGGCCATGAGTACTGTTATGGGCCAATGTTGATGTAATGTGTGCGGGTATATGTTTGCCCTAGGTTTCTGGTTTATGTGTGTGTATCTGCATGCACACAGTTCCAAAATGTGGCTGCCATATATGGGGATTTATGAGACAGCTACAGACTGTACCTGGCAGGCTTTAGAGATCACCATCTCTGGCCATGGATACGGAACCTGTGCCTGGCAGGGGTGCTACAGACAGTATCAGGTACTAATCCAGATTGGGTACTATCCGAAGAGGTTGACATATGTCCACTGGATCCAGGTCCCTGCTGGGACTGGCCAGAGCCATGTGCACGTGGTCTGCTAGGATGGTCTATGGACAGCCCCCCCAACATTGCTGGGGCTGGTATTGGCACTATGGGAGCGGCTGTGACTTGCTGGACATCCATGGTGCCCTTGAGCTGCTGATGTTGCTGGCATACATCCACGTCAATGTTTCAACCATCCCGCACTGTCCTGACACATGGACATGACATTGTGGAGGACATCCAATGTCTCAGCTCAACATTTATCAACGACCTCAGTATAGTTACGTATGGCACCTGCTAGGTCACAGATACTGCCATTGACAGAGGTGTTATGAGCCCTCTGTGCCCTTAGTCCCTGTCTGGTGTACTGCTCCATTCATGTCTGTGCCTCCATGACAGCCTGGAACATGCATGTGGTTGAAAGAGGTGTGGCACGTCTGCCAGGGGTATGATGACCAGCAGTGCTCTGACGAGAACCCCTGGGCATCTGCCTATGTGATAGCATTCCAGACAGCTGGCTATAGCTGCTGTGTCCTGATACATGTGCCATAGATACCACACTGTCCTGGCCAGTGCCAACTGTACACTGTCCCTCAGCTAAGGGCAATGGTGATGATGGATGTACAGGCAGTATGACTGTGTGCATGGAAGAGGTGGAGACTTGTGTACTGTCAATTGGTGGCCCAACAACAGACCCTGACAAAACTGCCTGTGCCTCAACACACCTATCCTCATCATCACTGCCTGTCTCAGTGACATCAGGTTCCCTGCTGTACTGAACCAGCCCCACCTCGGCACCTGTGAGAGGAAAACAGGAAATGCACTTTAAGACCTGAATATGACTTCAGACCACATGCACACATGCACACATGTGCACATGCGCACATGTACACATGCACACACACAAAAATACACTCATCCCTAAAGCAGACACACACACCAGCAATCTCAGAACATACACAATAACAGGTGATGGTGGGGTAGAGTATCACAAGCAAAACAGTCATATCACACATGTCAGCATGCAGGACATGTGTTGCTCAACAGGATGCAGTGCAGGTGTAGTCAGTCCTTGTTACTAACAGTATACATGGCTTTGATGCATGTGTTTTGTTATTAGGTGATGGCCCTCCCACTGGAACACAATGCATACGTGGACACAACATTGTTGTGCAGGTATTCATAACCCTGTAATGTACTGTGCACCATAATTCACAGGTGTACATACCATTGCTGGATGTGTATCTGTGTGTCAGATAGGTATCCAATGCTGATTACAACCTCTGTGTCTTTAGCAAATAATTGTGGACACATTTTTAGCACAAGCATGATGAGTATTCACACAATATCATCAGTGGTGCATGGATAATTGATGGAATACCATTCAGCCACATACCCAATGTACGGTACTTATGGAGAGTGTAGATCATATTGTGGACATGCCAGTCTCATCCATGACATGGCATGCTAAAACACAACTGCATATTTAAACACTACATATACCCAATGTGTGTCATATGACCTAGCCACTCAATAGCATCACAAGACATATATGTGTCAGTTGTGCAAATGGTGATTGGTATGCATACTGTTTAGAGGTGCATATGTGTGCACACACGCAACATTAAGGTGTATAGCAATGAAAGCTATGTGTAGTACTATGGTTACAATAACTGGATGGGGTATAGTACCATAGGCCATCATCAAGAAGCATCATGTGGTCACTCAAGGCTACAAATGTTTCCCAAACCAGCACTAATCATGCTGTGCCTGAACTGTACTACCTTGGCTAAATTCACCATTTCACAACCAGTTGTTATGTGAGTTTGTAAGGAGGCCAATAAGGAGCATTCCCTGACATGAATGTGTAGTGTGTTGCAGAGTGTTTAAATGCCCCATGATAGACCTCTACCCCTCAGGTATATTATGTGTAATGTGTGGATGAGATTTTGGATACTGGAGTGTGTCTTTACAGAGGGTTTGGGAATCCTTTATGTGTAGCATGTTAAAATGCTCTGTGTATGACATAGATGTGTATGTTATGTGCATGTTGAGTATCAACTGTGCCTATCCAATGGTCACTACAGTCTAGCCACATTTGTTTGAGATGGTCTGGGTATTGCATGTGTTTGAGGCAGCTAATCACATTAGTGAGATGTGCGTGCTCTTACACCAAACATGCACAGCATGCATTATGGGTAGGTGTGTTACATGTGTACATGGTCTACACCTTAACTATGACATGCACTTTTTATTTACAGTAATAAATGTAGAACACACTCACTAGCATCTGTCCGCTGCTTTGATGTCACCCCAGAAGGACCTACATAGAGATGAGACAGTTTGTCAGTGGCCACAACTGTGGCATTGCTACTGTGTGTTTGCAATCTTACAGTACAACAACAGTTTACATTCACAGGGCTACAGATTATATTCCAAATGATCAGTATTGCACAACAGGCTACACATCTTTGAATGACACACTCCACATCTCACATATGCATGATCTACCAATACAGATAACAGTAGTCTACAGATATGCAATGTTACCTGCATGCTCCATGTGTGCTTGCTGGGTGGCTCCAACCTCCATCATGGTGTATGTCTGCTGCTGTTGTCATTGGGCAGGTGTCACCAGGCTCAGGAGTAGCTCCTCCACTCTGGTGAGGGGGGATGGATATTAACACCACCTCCTGTTGCAAGCTGTTGTCTACGCACATCAGCAGCACGCTGACAGACATGTCTGAAAAGATCACTGCAGTGGTGGTGTACCTGCTCATATGTCCGGTTATGCAGGCCTACCTCATTTACCCTGCGGACAACATCTTGCCACATTGCAGTACACTCCTGCTGGTCCTGGCTGGTTCGTGAGAACATGAGATGGTAGTGCTGAATCATACTGCTAGTAATGATATCATCTTCAGCACTACCGTAATTGGGGTTCCTGCGATGGGCCATGATCCCTGGAAGACATAAATACAAAAATATGTCTGAGAAAGTCATATGGCACATTTAACATTATACAGTACAGATATCACTGAACTGCCATATATAGCAACCTATAAGCTAACTGAGAGTGAAACACTGTAACTGCCACTTATCACTGCTCACCCCACAACTGCTTGAAAGTGCTTTGCTCACTTTCTATATAATGAACCATGTTCTGCACAGCAACAAAATAAAATCACTATATAAGACTATACAAGAGTACCTGGCACACTCTATGCAAAACGATGCACCACCTAGCACAGCAAATATACATCAAGCTGATGTGTAAAGAAATATATCATCCATCACAATCAGTGTAAGGTCCAGTAAATGTATAACTATTATGCCCCCAACTTGTTAATGGCAAACCCGTGGCCAAAATATGTGCACAGTTGGGAATAATAGGTTGCATACTGCTGTAGTACACTATGGATGTTGCTAGATATGCAGTTATATGTTTTACTTTATATGTGAAAGGACATGTTACAGACATACCCACACACACATCAGACATAATTACAGGACTCAAAGGTATGACAACCCAGATAAGCTTTCATTGTGTACTATACAGTACTGTGTGTCAGTACTTACACAACCTTAATCTTGAGAAATGTAATCTGTGATGAATACAGGGACCACACAAAACAGTGGATGCAAGCAATGTGGACATACACCATACTTTGCTGTACAGGCCCAGAGCTTCAAGTAGTACTACAGTACACACAGGATTTGGATTCAACATCGGTACCAATCAATAATCATAGATGTAGTGCTTTAGCCTGCAATGACACACCCTAGTTAAAACCAAGGGACTTAATCACACTGTATGCAATAGCACTTGTTCTGCCTAGCAACAAAATACACAGCTTTTGCTAGGGTCAAAGCAAGGACCCATAATACCATGACATAAACAGTTTCCCACTAAGCTATCCCACAGATACATATCTTTGACGTATTTACAAACATATTGACCATCACAGTCAGTTAACAGTACAGAGAATCTATTGCAACAAGTAGATGTAGGTGTGTATGAGTATATATAACTCTCTCTCTCTCTCTATATATATATATATATATATATATATGTACACACACACACATATATATATATATACATATATATATATATATATATATATATATATATATATTTATATATGTATATATACATATACACATCCATTGGTCTACAAGTACATATATATGTAGGCACATATACATTTTATCTTTCATAGTGAAACTATCAATTATACAAAGGGTGTAAGGTGTACAGTAATGTAATAAAATCGCACAGTCTTGGGATAAATGCACTGAAGGTGTTCACAGCCCAGGTAGCTTTAGCAGGCCTTACTGGCTTCAACATTGCAAACTGAACAAACCACCCACAGTGTTTAACCACCACATGTCATATACCAGCACTGTATGCTGTCTTGTTTGTCACACACTAAAACCTACATACAAATATGCGCATACTAACCTTCACCAACATATATATCTCCACCCTTCACAAACAGTTTCAGTATGTCCCCTGCTTTATGCACATATAAAGATGTGAATATATATGAGACACATATATTTCTCCTTATGTGTGTGGCATACACACACAAGGCCCACACTGTTGTAAGTCCCTGGACCTCACAGCTAAACTGTTGGGCCTTGATGCAACACAAACAGGTGTCACATATGAACACACACTAACATTAGGGGGGTATATATGGCTACAGATACTAGATAAGCATACTAGACTGCTACAGCAGTTGCCAATGCTAAGCTACACTTTAATATTACTATCATGCATGTGTTGTTCTGTCACACCCATGTTTATATAATGTCAGTGCTAATCCCCCCAACAGCCATTGGCCACACTACTGTACAGAACACAGATAACATGGATCAGATCTTTGACATTTAATGCTGAGCTACACATTTCACAGGTATGTCCCACTGCCCACAGGTACACACAGTACTGTCCATAGCAGTAGTTAAGCAGAACATCTGTGCATAAAGAAGTACTGCTGTCACATATGAATGGTTCACATTATGCAGACTATTCTTCAATAACATCTACTACATACCAGTAAATACATATGTGTCACATACCTTTCCTTTGTATGATTTAGTAATATTTATTTTTCTTTTTCCTTTTCTCTCTCTCTCTCTTTCTCTGTCTCTGTCAGTCTTTGCAATAGAGTGATTGAGTTTGTTGGCAGAGATTGCAGCCTGCTTTTGTAGGAATTTGCACATGAGCATGTGATGGCCTCTACACCAATTAGTGGCCACCATTTGCTAATTGCATGCAGCCTGCTGTGTAGTAATTGCAGTAATCACTGTCATAGCAACCCAGTACTATAAATTGCTGACTCATGTAGGAGTGGCCCTTTCAGCTTTCCAAGATGGAGATCATCCTTGTTTGCTGTGGACATCATTGTTTAAGACAGAAGGTTGGTATAGTTTTTATATCAGAAGACAGGGGTGTAGCCAGAGATTTACATTTTGTACTCAGACCTAATGTTGCTGCTTCCAGTACCCACTTGTCAGTGTAGAAATATACTCACCCCTCAAAATGCTAACCCAAGATACAATGAAAGATGTACCTTCTTTTCAACTGTTACAATTAACTGCCATACAAAGCTAGTTATTTAGATGTATTCCTTTGGAACAAGAATTGTTTGTCAACTGCTATACTGTGAATATTCATTTACTCAGTTCTAAACAGTTTGTGCTTTTTTAGTGTTGACATTAGCACAAGCTGCTCAGAAAAACTGGACACATTTCAGTACAGTGAGTATGCTTACCTACATCCCTGGTAGATGCTGCACACACAGGTATATTCAACATTTGGGTAGGGTTGCAGAAGTACAGACAGGGTAAGTACTAGTGTGTGGATTCTATCTTGTTGGACTTACAGGGTTGCTGTGTACATGTTAGTTTATCAAGGCAAGTAGTCTGCCTGCATAACTCCCAACTGTGGCCCTATCCACATGATAGCCAGAGAATAGCCTGTTTTTTTTTTTGTCTGTGCACCACACAGGTCTTTTCAGCAGTAGAGCAATGGCATTCTTACAGTTGGTTTCTACCAGTACATGGCTACATCCATTTGTATTTCAGTGTTGTATTCCTGCATAAGGGTATGCTTCCAAAACTCCTTCCAAAGCTATTTGCACAGTGTGTAACAGCAGAAAGGCTGATATGCCTCTGTGTTTCTACCTCTGCCAGACCTCTCAACCACTCAGGTACATATTTGAACAGACTCAGGGAAAAGTAAAGAAAAAGTCAGGGACAGTCATGGACACCTTTAGAATATTAGTGCCATTAAGTTGAGACATTGAGAGAATCAGAGCATATGAATTAATACACCTTTTCTGAAGTAAAAGAAGTGTATAACTCTTAATTATTGTCATTATTCATTAAGTGTAAGTCACTACCTTTCTGGCCAAAGTCAGTAGTTTTCAGAGGGATTCAGAGGGACAGAGCTAAAATTTGTTTCAAAATCAGGGACATCCCTGAAAATTAGGGACAGTTGGGAGTATGGCCTCTGCCCTAAACAGATATGCCAGTGTTTGTCCTGCTGTGATACTGTGTGGGGTTGTAAAGTGATGGTGTAACATTATTTCCTGCTAGAATGGCTGCTTCTCTTATCACAGTCATGTAATGTAATCCCACAACAACTGTTGGTCAACATCCACAGAACAAGTTGTGTGGTATGGTATTCCTATTTTTCCTTTACATTCACTCGTTCTGCTGCATGATATATTTATTTAAGCACCAACTTGATGTATATCTACTGTGGCTTAGTGGTACTTCATGTTGTGTAGTGTGTGCCAGGTCCAGGGTTCGAGGCTTACAGAGGTGTTTTATTTTGCTCCTGAGCAGAACAAGGGCCCTCACATAGAGAGTGACTAAGGAACTTTTAAGCAGTTGTAAGTGGGTTTGCGCGGGTTTGCGCATTGCTGTGCATTGCTTAGCCAAGGGCAAACAAACGCAAACCTGCACAAACCCACTAACTACTGCTTAATATTGCTTACTCACATTAACCCCCACGCTCATTTCTTTGAAAGAAAAGAAAAATGGGGAGATAGGAAAGTGGTTAAAAATGGGCACAAAGAGGGAAAGACAGTATGGAAAATAGCTCAGGATGTGCAGGATGGGTGTAGGGAAGGTCCATAGCTGCCCATTTCTTCAACAGCAACAGCTGTGCATATGCAACAAATTTGGAGGTAGATATGAAACCTTCAACCTCTGAGAAAGGGGTGAGGACAACAAAGTATGTTGTAATGCCAATTAAATAACATTTCATGTGTCCAGTGAACACGTGTGCAAAATGAGCAGCTATGTATGGGGCGTAATTTTTTTGTGGGGAGCAGATTGCCCTTTTTTTCAGATGAGAGTGGAATGTGGGGTAGAGGAAGTAGGTATATTTGGGGAGGTAGGTTGGGGAGGTAAACAGACAAGGCAAACAAGATGTATACAGGGGCGGTATATGACACGTGGTGGGTAAACACCTTTGACAGGGAGGGATGTTTGGAAATCGCAAGCCCATGAGCCCCCAGATGGAAACAGTGGGACTGAGGTCCCCACCCATGGGCAGTCACCACTGCACCTTCACGGCCCAGAGGGTGGCTGTGCTGGGGGCTGTGTAGGATGGGCAGGCTGACCCAGGAGTTGTGCCACTCGAGCCTCAAGCTGACGTAGAGGTTCTGCAACAGAACGTTAAATCTCTCTACCCACCACAGCCCAGACCATTCGAAGGGTGATAGGTGGCCCTCCTCGGCCCACGCTTGCACGGGGTGGCTGAGCCCCATCCCCTGCAGCACTTCCACCCGAAGGTGACATAGGGCCAATGGAGGAGGAGGTCCTAGGCTGGGCACCAGATCTGCTGGTGCCAGGTGCCATGGCCAGCTGAGGTGGGACAGGTGGGTCCACTGGGACCGGCCTTCCCATATGAACTATGTTTTGGAGAGTTTAATAAAGATATGGGTTGGTAACAGTCAACAGCATTCCCAATTAGTTATAACAGCATACAGAAGTATTCCTATTAACCCAACACACCAGATTTTCAACAGTTGAAAAGCAAGCATAACACATGCATATATAGAACAATAGTGGACACTACAACAGCATGCAGGTTGAATTGATGGCAACAGGCCACCAATATTTTAGTATTTTAACAGGGCACATGCATTGAAATAAATGCAAATATTTATAAATCAATAGGACATATGTCCCAACAAATGTTTTGAGATTAGACATACCGATTGAGGTGTGGAATTGCATTTTTTATGCACATACAGTAGGGTGGAAAAAGATAACTCAATTAACAACTTATATATCCTTCTAGTTTTCACTACATTCCTATTAACTGCAGTTATATGTCCCTTACATGTATTATTACACTACCCAATGTCCTTATATTGTGCAATAGGATTTTGCTAGATCATTATATACATGAGCTGTATCTTACATACAAACTGTCCAAGATGCAGATGTTACTGCTAAATATTTTGAGAGTTGCTCACACACACTACTGCTAAGATGGTACGCTGACAGCTCTACTTTCATATAATTATCTAGATATATTCAGGTGAAAGTATCAGTTATATGTTAACAGCTCCCTACATTTCTGGCAGCACACTGACATTTCTGGGGAACACAATACCAAGCTACTCATGTGCCAGATTAACCTGTACATGCTGGGCATGAACCAACAGTTGAGGGCTGTAAATATGCATAAAATCTACTGGCACTCCCTTCATCCACGTTATATGGGCCTACCAAAGTGTGGGTTGACACTGCTTAATACAACACTACTATTTGTAGAATGCAACAGTACAACAACATATCAAAGAAAATGACACAGATGCACTCCAGGAATTATACATTTATTAAAGGATTATTACACCTTTATTTATTGGGTTTAAACACATTTTGAAGGCTCTCTCATGTATTTTATATAACAGTACATGCAGAATAATTACTAACCTGCCTGATGACACAGCCTTTGCAGCCTATCTTCATGAGCTTGCTGATTCATAGCCCAGACACCTGCAGCTGTGAAGTAAATGCAGTGATATTGAGACATACCTATCCATAGTATAGACAAGCATAGCAATTATTAACTACTTAATACAATGGCTACTTAGTACTGGGGCACTAGGCATCGCACGGGATTCCTGGATCCACTGGTCCAGTTGATCCTCCCTACGTCACTTCAGGTCAGAATAATGGAGCCTGACCTGCTCACCAGTCCGAGGAACACCAGTGGCACTGGTGAGATCACGAGCAAAACTGTTCCAGGCCTCTGTTTTATATTGGGTACCCTGGTACTGGCCCCGCAGGAGTCTTTCCTCATGATTGTGGACAAGGAGCTAAACCATTACTTTGGACTCCTCAGTGCCCCAGCGTTGTGCTCTAAATCGACTGCCTTTTCCAACACTGGCCATGCTGACTGCAGAAGGAAGCTAAAACCAGTTATAGCAAGTATTCCCACCTGTGGAGCCTAAATATGCCTCATTTCCCACATTTATTTGTGACTGGCCAGTTTTAAAAAAAAACTCAGCTGTAGGCACACCTGCTTAGCTGATGTTGGCAATGTTTAAAATTCCTTTGATAGATATGTGTCTGTTGAAAGTGCATGTTTATGAAATGCTGTCATGGCTTAGTGGTTAAGTACTGTGACTATAATGCACAGTATCCTGGGTTTGAGCCCTGTCACTGCTTTTTATTTTCCTACTAGGCAGACCTGACTGGTTAAGGTACAGTAAAGGAGGTGTGGCCGTGTTTAACCGACTTTGCTCAACTTTGCCCGACTTTGCCCAACGTTGCTCAATGTTGCTCGACGTTACTCGACATTGCTCGACGTTGCCCGATGTTGCCCAACATTGCACTGGTTAGCATGGTGCGCAACTAAGTGCAAATACATTGTGATTGAGCTGGTTAGCGAGGTGTGCAGCTATGCACAAAGACATTGCGCTGGTTAATGCAGTGAGCAGCTACAAGCAATTGGATTTAAATATGCTCAATACTGGTAAAATGTGCTTAGCAGTACTTTATATTGATTAAAATAGGGTACTCATGCCTCGGAATGCATAACCATTTCACCTTTATATATATATATATATATATATATATATATATATATATATATATATATATATATAAAATTCGTTCACTACTACATTTAACTTTTCAATGCTTTTTACAAAACTTATACATAAAAAATGTCAGGAAATATTTTTGTATACAGATTTCCAACAGAAAATGGAAAGTGCAGTAGTGTGAATCGAACCAGAAATGCCTCCTCTTTGTGCGAAGGCTCTAACCACTATGCTGTTGCTATTTTACTTAATTTGCATATATTTTTCTTATTATCCTCTTCTGGTGTCTAAGCTGCTAACTGTAGCTAAGCAATGGGAAAACCCGCGCAAACACGTCAAATATGGGCAGCTATATCGGATGAAATAAAAAATAATTAAAAAATCTTTCTATTTTTAATTCTGTCAGCTGTTTAACATATGGGGGAGTGTACTGTTACATTGTGCACATGTGAGCGGACTCGCTCGTGTAACTTGACAGTCCGGCATTTCTTCATTGCAGGGGCATGGATTTTTGGACTGCTCGGCAGTCTGACATGCCTCCTACACTCGTCCATGCTCCGTGTAACTTTAGAGTTGAGGCAGCGCACCCTCATTAATATGCATGGCATGCTGCTGTCATACTCTTAGACTGGCACTTCCGTGTAAGATTAATCTAGTCTTACATGGAAGATTAGTAAATCCTGGGGAATTTGTTTTCTACTCCCTTAGGCAGGAAAGAACAACATCAGACTTTTTAAAAATTTCAGGTAAGCATGGGAGAATAAATGCATAGGTGCCTGTACCAACAAAAGGTGAAGTATGTTCTGCTAGCAAAAAAAAAAAAAAAAAACCTGGAAAGATTACGCATCAAAATTATGGCTAAAGCAAGACTATAGCATCTGAAATAAATATGTATTATGATACCAACCCTACATTTTGGTACTTGTTTATATATTTTTTTCAAACTTGATGCTACTGTATTAAATTCACATTTTCTGAAGTTAAAAATAAATGATGTCATATATGCAGTCACATTAAACAGATCATATTTCCAGAAATCACAATAAAATGAGGACTCTACATATATACACACACATATATATATATACAATATAGTTATAGGTAATAGATAGATTACTTTGCTAGACTTTTTACAGTCTACCTTCTGACAGCTAGTTCAGAGAAGGAATCATCTACATTGCTGACCATGTGACCAATACAACAAATACAATTGGAATTAATGATATTTTGCATATGTTCCCAACCCATTTCAGATTATGCACATGTGTATTGACTGAAAAAAGATGAAAACAGTTGTATCTTTCATTAGATATGTAGATTTTTTCTGCTTTTGTATAATAATATGACCACTAACCGGAAAAAGACGAAAGAAGAAGAAGAATATGGAACTATTTACTGTAATATAGATTTTTTTTATTTGTTTTTCATGAATTTATGCATTGTTGCCCAGGTTAGTCCCACTAGGCTAGTGACCTCTTTTCAGGAGATACCTGAGTTACTATTTATACCACTAGCAGAAATTTGAAATTGGGGAAACTTCCCCCTCTTTTTGATAGGTGCCATGTGATCTTTCATACCCACCTGAGCTGCATCCTATGCAAGCAGATGGGACCTTGGATTAGCCTCTCATTTGAAGGATGGTATACTCAGGAGTGTAAACCCCCTATTGCTGCACTGCAATTTCAACAATTTGAAAAATGAATCCAATCACCTGGAATGTGAGGAGCACCAAAGGTAAGAGTACTACCTGTTGAGTCACTGAAACTGACAACTGAGCTGTTTATTCTTGTCATACTCATGCTGTTCTTTAGAAGATGTATGGGAAAGGAACTGTGCATTCTAGCAACTTTTCAAAGGGAAGGATAGATTTTGTTTGGGTAGGAACTCTAGATAATCTATGTTGAATATACTGATCCATAGTTACTGCTGTCATTTTCTTACTTTTTTCTGTAAATGATATTTGGACTTGAAAATCCATCTAACTTCTCTGGAGTATACTGAACCAATGCTGACACTGTTTTTTTCTTTATGCTCACCCGAGAAGTTATTTGGACTTGGAAGCCCTCTCTAACCTTCATGGAGTATACTGAAAGACAGCCGCTGTTCTCATTTTCTTTCTGTTTGCCTGGGACTGTTATTTACAATTGAAAAAATCTAAATTGTGAAGAAAGTTAAAATAGTGATTTCTGGACACATGCTTGTTGATTACTATTTCATCCTGAGGTTTCAGTCAAGAACAAATTGGAAATTATAACAACAGATGCAGTTGGAGTTTTTTTTTTCCTGTCATTAGTCTATCCATATGAAACATTTTATTTTATTTTCCCTCTGCACACACATTACTCTCTTGTATGCATAACCAGATATTTTATAAGTAAAGATTTAATTTGTTCATTCAGAAAAATTGTGACTGATGTCTTATTTTATAAACAAAGGGTATCCTCACAGCAATAATGTGACTGTTGGTACCCACTGTTTTCAAAAGGAGACTCTTTAACTAAGTGCTGCTATAGTTTAATGTTGGTTGGTTCATTAGAATAGTGTTCTGAAACTGAGATCGTAGCAGCAGATTAGTAATCTGATCGGAGAAAACATGTATGGTCAATACATGGAAGGGTACTGTCACTTCAGAAGTATCAATAGCCCGTCTTGAAAAATATTGTGAGATGTATGTATTAGAAAATAGTTTTGTTTAATCTCAGTTATTGTTGATAACATTCAACTGGAAAGCACTGAACCTAGGGTGAGATGGCTGAAATTCTGGGTCAGTGATTATAACCTTGTTCAGTAGCTAGTGGTGTAAAGCTTATTTGTTTGAGGCAAATATCTATCATTTACCAGTGAAGTAATGTACATTGCTCTTAGGACTATTCAGCCCTTTCATACATAATATGTGCCAGTGGTACAGACTTAGACTCTGTAACCCCATTCATCACATAATTTGGTAACATTAGGGTAGAATATAATAGATTCATATGCTTGTAAAAATCAGTTGATTGCTTAGGACTTTTGTAGTCTAGACATTTCAAGTCTCTCATTAATTGCTATCCTTCTCCATATAGGATTGTGGAACAAGACTGGAGATATATTTGAGATTATGCATCCAGTCATCCAGGTTGCATTTGCAGACAATGAAGGAACTGCTTTGTTTAATGTAAAGGGTGAAACTGTTCCAGAGTACAGGGATTCTTTGAGTGAGATAGCTATCACACCAGTAAGTTTGCTCTATGTTACACTGAAGATTAAGTCTTTAGTATGCATGTGCACTGTGTAATCTGTTTTGTGAATATGAAAGAGACCAATGTAAAACATTGTCAACTGAGGCTGTGTAGACCAATGAAAGGTCATCTCTGAGGAGTCAGTATGAGAAAGAGAAGAGAGATAAAGCCCTGAAGTGTTCTACATAGTTAATAAAACTCAGGAGCTTGATTTTCTTTGTGAGGAAGCATTAGGGCCTTTAAGTTGAATCATATATCTGGACAGATGCATGTCAAATGAATACCTGCATTCTATTATGTGCCTAGTAATAGAGGGGTAGAGATATATGATAACATAATTAGTCCTGGAAGAAATAACTTTAGTATCAGCTGCGCCAAATAGAAGGATTTCCAAACAACTGTGGTGACATAATGATCAAAGGAGATATGGCAGTGGATATAACAGATAGCACACTCACATTTGCTGCTGGAACATCAGAAGACTGTGTGACTGGCTTGCTGACACTGCAGTGTAGCATTGAGGCTGAGGGTGCTGTACTCCTGAATGTGTAGTCCTTTGGATGAAGCATTGAACTCAGGTCCCATTTGCTTGAATTGGTAGTAGCTCAGGTGAATGCAAAAGATCCAATGATCCCATGGCACTTATTGAAAAGAGTTGGGGAAGTTGATACTCTGGCAAAATTTCACCTATAAGTATAACTAACACCTCAGGTCTCTGCTAAAAAGAGGTCACTATCTTAGTGGGACTAGCCTGGTAAACAAAGGATAAATAGAAAATAAAAAAATAAATAAAATAAATAACTGGCAACAAATGTGCCTCGGTATTTGGCAATGGTACCTGTTTTGGGAAGATAAGGAGCTAAGGTGCTTCTGTTTGCCAAATGGCATAATATTATTTTTTTCTGGCATTTAGCTTTATACCATGGTGCAGGCACAATTTATTAGTGCATGGTAGATCCTCATATTGAATCTGGTAGGGGAGTTGATGATGGCACTAAGTTTACAGTCAACAGCAAACTTAGTCATTCAAAAAATGTTGATATCAGCTTGGACATCAGAGAAGTAAATACCAAACAAGAGTGGCCATATGCCCTTTAGAGAAGATTATGCCCCCAGTCCTGATTTGCCGTGTTCTACCTGTGAGCCAGTTTACCATCCGATGAGTAACAATGGGGATTAAATTTAGAATTGTAAGTTTATCTATAATGTAGAGTGGTCTCAAAGGCTTTGGCAAGATTGATTTAAAGTTTGTGTGCTGACTTGGCCTCATCCAGAGTCTCAGATTAAGCAGACAGGAACTACATTTCATAGACCCAAATAGATTGGGGTTAAGGGATTTAGGTTGTCAATGTCCATACCTATGAGGTCCATAATAATGCATTCATAGCTTCATAGATTCATAGGTGTGTACTAGGCTAAAGACCACTAGGACCTTTTTAAGCCTAACCATGCATCACAAATCTCTGATATGTTCTGATACCCTTGATAAGTGTAAGCAGGTGATTGGAAGATGAAACATTTACAAGTAGAGACCTGGGAGATGAACCATTTACCAGTGGCCTGTGTCCATTAGAGACAATGGTGCCAAACCAGGGATAAATTTCTTGTTCCCTATCCATTTGTCCAAGTTATACTTGAATTAGGTTAGGGAGGAACTCTGTTTCACATGGATGGGTGCCTGTTTCGGAGAAGGGGGTAATCACTGGTATGCATGCCCATCTCTCCAGCAGGTCCTATTTATATCACAAGCAATCTTTAAGTTTTTAGAACAGGTAATTCTTGTGCTGCTTGTTTTGTGGATATGCAGAATGTTCATTAGTGTGGGGTCTGACAATGCCTGGTATACTAGGTATTGATCTCCCCTAAACAGCCTGTAGGAGACAGAATACAGGGATAAGGCTTTGAGGTGGTCTATATAGGACATGCTACTTACACCCTCAATTCATTTGGTGAGGAACCTCTGTGGATGTCTCAACTGCTGGAAATGCCTGGTTAGGTACATAACAAAGGTGAGCACTGTACTTAATAATATGGCTAATGAATGCTGAATACGGTAGAACAATGACCTCCTTGGACCTAGATGACATACCTTTGTTTATAAGTTGCACTACAGAAAATTATTTCCTTACTACTGTAGACACATGATGGTCAAAGGCTAGATTACTGTCTATGTGTGTCCCCAAGTCCCTGACTACTGGGCTGACTCTTAGGGGTGTATTGTCAATATGAAAGTTACCAAGGGTAGATGACGTCCTGAAGTGTACTGTTATTAAGGTATGGGCATTTAGTTTTAGTCCATGGCTCTGGCACAAGTTATTTTGTCTATATCAGCCCTTCCTAGAGAACATTACTGTCAGTTGGGGATTCTATGACTGCTCTTAATTTACAATCATCTACAAATTTGGTCAGCCAGAGGCCCATTGTTTTCTAGATAAGACTTCTGAGGCTTATAGGTCTATAGTTAACAGAATCATTGGTGGGGTCTCCCTGCTGTGCAAGGATGACCACTGCAGTTCTCTAAACATCAGGCACAAGGCTTAGAGAGAGTCAGAAGTTATAAATATTGTGGAGTGAGTCAGTAAGTTAGTGCTTCATGCTGGCAAGGAAGCATCCTGGCACATCATCAGGTTCCAATGAGCTACTATTTTTCACCTCCAAGAAAGCCTTTAGTTCTTGCTTAGGGGTGATCTTTGACGGGAAGGCTAACAATGGATCAAGCATACATAGACTAGGTGGAGATGGGTAGAAATGTTTGAACTAAATTTGTATGCTGATAGGTCAGTTATGTCTTCAGGTGCAGAGTTAAGTAGAACCATTATGTATCACCCCAGAAAAGTGATGGGTGCTGTTTCTAAAGTTTCTAATATAGTTGAAGAAGGATTTGTGATTGTCTTTCATAGAAGAGACACTTCTGTATTCATTAATAATCTTGAAATATTCAAGTTTGTTGGATGTTCTTTAACAAATTAACTGTTTGGTGTTTTCAGTTTGGTTCTAAGGGAAAGAAGTTTTCTTGTTATAGAGCTTATTTATGCTTCTGTTCCACCAAAAGGGTTTATTCCTATACCTAGTACTGTACTAGTTATGGACTAGGACAAAAATCTTGATACAGATATTGAAGTGAGACAAAACCATTCCGTGAGTGCAGCAGTGTTTGCAGATGAGTTATCAAGCCATGGGGAATTGATGAAGTTCTTCATGCCATCATGTAGGTGCAGTAGATTTGCCATAGAGAAATCTCTGAAGGTGGTAAGGACTATAGGAGTTTTAGTCTGGATTGCAATAACATAGATCTGTGTGCCGTGGTGGTTAATGCAGTGGGCTGTAGATGAGAGGGGCCCAGGTTTGAAACTTTGCAGAAGTGTCCATTTATATAATCAACTTGACATAATTGTTAAGAAGTTGTCCTTATAAACACAGGGTACAGGGTTTGATTCTCACATGGGGTAAATGGCTAGGCTTAAAATGGCCACAATGGCAGTTAGCCTAGTACTAATCTACTGCACCCATTGCAAGCATTCTTAACCCTGGAAAGTGCTGACATCTGTGCAGTCACAGAAACTTGGTTCAAAGCTGTAGACAGCACCCCAGCCTTACCTGGTTACTCATCTTATCATACATTCAGACCTCAAAGTGCGGGCAGTAAAGCCAAAGGGGGTGGAGTTTCAATATATATTAAAGACGTACAAACCTCCAGGCTGGCCAGACAGTATTATGCACAGGAGACTCTCCAGGTGCAGTTAACCATTGACAAGACCCCTATTCAAATCATAGCTAGTTACTGGCCCGCACATCTGACTCAAGATGCCCAATCCACCTACCTGGACCTGTTCGAATCTATCAAGATTCAACCCTTTATCCTGATCCTGGGTGACTTTAACTACCCAAGCATAGATGGGAAGAACTATTCATGCCAGAACACAAATGCCAAGAGATTCCTTGATTTTGTCAATGCAAATGCCTTGAAACAGCTAGTTGATACCCCAAACAAGAGGTGATAATATCTTGGACTTGGTATTAACCAACATAAGTAACCACTGCAGCATCCCTACAGTATCATCCTCCCTGGTAAGATCCGACAATAAAGTGGTCACTTCCAAAGTCACCAGCTCTTCTAACCCCCCCCCCCCCTAGCTAGGTCAGACATAAAAACTTCTCCAAAGCTGATTACAGCCTCTTGAGGGATGATATACACAGCCCCCTCCCCCTCTGTAGGAACTGGCACCAACATCCAAAACTACACCAAAGTACTATACAAGTATTTATATAGCTGCATGGAATCAGGAATGCCAGACAGGACTAAATCATCCACTGAAGGAAAGAGTAAGCATGTCTGGTGGACATCTGCAATAAATAAACTCTATAACAAAGGGAAAATAATCGCTCTCCAAGACCAAGAAGGAGCAGATGCCTAACTGGAAGCAATGTCTCTTTAAACTGAACAAGCAAATAAGAGCACTAGTGAAATCCTCCAAAGCAAACTTCAAGTCCAAATTGGCCACATCTACTAGAGAGAATCATAAGGCCTTCTTCACATATGTCCGCAGCCTCAAAGGAAGCACCCAGATCTATTCAGAACTGGTAGTCAAGGACACCACATATACAAATGCCATAGATATAGCAACCTTGCCTAATGACAGATTCAGTGAAAATGCCACAACTCTGTCCCCCATCAGTAAATCGGGACATCCCCAGTACCTGTCCCCTTCCCCTTATATCTAGGGAACACGTCATCACTGCTCTCTCAAATGCAAAAAATACAGGCTCCATGGGACCTGATAAAATCCCAGGCTGCATCCTATGTGAACTCAGGCAGGAATGTGCAGCACCAATAGGTGCCCTATTCAACTAAAGCTTGAGTATTAGCTTCATCCCACCTGAGTGGAGGACAGCCGCCATCATCCCTTTCCACAAAGGTGGAGCATCCACAGATCCATAAAATTATAGACCCATCAGCCTAACTAGTCTGATTTGCAAGGCCATGGAATGGATTATCATGGACCTCATTAACAAGGACATTGGCAACCTCGACTCGATACCACACAGTTTGGCTTTGTCAAGGGGAGGTCATGTCTGTTAAATCTGGTTGACTTCTTTGAGACAGTCACCAGTGCCATGGATTAGGGGAAGACAGTGCACACTGACTACCTTGACGTGGCTAAAGCCTTCAATGCTATTTCCAGCTCAGGCATAACAAATAAACTTTCTCAACTAGGCATCAATCCATATATTACCAGATGGGTAGCAAAGTAGCTTACTGACAGAACCCACCTACTCAAAATAGGGGAAGCCACCTCAAGCAGTAGACCAGTAAAAAGCAGTGTACCCCAGGGTTCAGTTTTGGGGCCTCTGTAGTTTGTGACATACTTTTCTGAGGTGCATACCAAAACCAGTGGGCTATGGCTGACCAAGTTTGCAGATGACTGCAAGCTGGGTGCTGTCATCAATTCCCCTAGTGATGTGGATATCCTCCAAGAGGGTTTCACCCAGACAAATGACTGGTGCCAGAAACATGGCCTCAAGCTGAATACCAAAAAATGCATCATCATCCTTTTTGGGGAGTGAGACACCCCTACAAATTATCACATTAATAACAATGTCCTAATCACGCAATCAGTGGTGAGGGATTTGGGCACCCAAGTTGATAGCAACCTGACTTCTGACCACCATGTTGCTTCCATTGTACAGAAAACATACATAAGTAAGGGTATCTCATCTAGGGACAAGGATGTCATAACACCCCTGCATTCTTCCCTTATAAGGCCCATCATTAAGTACAATGCCCCTTTTGGCATGTACCTCGCAAAGCACATGCTGGAGAGACCACAGAGGTTCCTCACCAGGAGAATACTGGGCTTCAAACATCTACCATACACAGATAGGGTAAAAGCCTTATCCCGCTACTCAGTTTCATACAGACTCCTCAGAGATGACCTCTGGCATGCAAGGCAATCTCGCACCCCACCTTGATGGAACTGCTGCATATCCGCAGGTCAAGCTCCACTCGAGTAACCCGCATGCGTGGCCTCAACCTTGTCTGTAACATCAACAGGACTTGTTGGCAGGACAGATTTGTTTCCCAGAGACTTCCCCATCTGTGAAATAGACTCCCTGTCCATGTCAAGCAGAGTACCTATTTACCCCTTTTTAAGTGCAACCTGGATAACTGGATGGGAAACAGAAAATACACTCCTGGCATTCTCCCTCCTGGACAGGGGCATCCGGTGCTGACTTGTCTAAACATGGGCTAAACTCTTGGAAAGGCTTATAAGGGCCTTGGGGCCAATAGCCTAGTAACTTCCCATGATCCTATGATCCGATGTACCACTTCCTTGATGGTCAAACCTAACCATGGAGTATGTAGTTAAAGGCTCAAAGAATACTGATGCTGTGTTACAATAATCATGTCCAATATATCTGTGTACTATCTGGTCTATTGAAGTTGCAATAATTAAGTCAATGAAATGTTGAGCATAGTTAAGTATTGCAAATGTGTACTCCTGTTAATGACATTCCTTTCTTTAATTAGGATATATTTCCTTTCCTTGGCTCTTTTATACATTTGATGCACATAACCTCTACTTGCACATTCTGAAGTTCTCAACAAATTGGTTAGCTAGATTAATATTCAAAGGCAAACCTTCAGAAAAGTAGATATTAAGTAGTTAATACAAATAAAAACAGTTGCATAAGATCTGTAGAGGGAGGATAAAACATGAATAAAAAAGGAATAAGTGAAAACGTTAAACCTTAGTTTCTTCCCTGTTTTTACTGAGGAGAATTTTGAGGGTATATTATGGGTAAGGTGGATGGACTATGGAGTAAGACAGGATGCAGGATGTTGAAAAGAAAGGGAATTTGAGAAATGTAAATGCCAGGGAACTGATGTAACTCACTTATGAGAACAAAGAAAGCCGACACATATCTGGGTTGACATGTTTTGTTAACTTCTTGACTTGCTCTTCCTTTGAGGGGATACATGTCATTATGCTGGAAGATTGCATATGGAACACCTCAATATGAAGGAAGCCAAAGAGTTGTGACTCAATTAGCCTATCTCCAAACTTGAGAAAGTGATACAGAGCATGCATGTAGGCTGATGTAACAATCAGTGGCACAGATGAAAAGATGGCAGCAGTAAAGACCTGCTCAGGGTGAAAAATGCATGTCTAAAACCAGATTAGATCAATGATTGTTATTTCAGTTACCGAAATTTATTGAATTTCAGTTTTACATTCACAGATACTACAGGTATGACAAAAGCCAGTAGGGACTAAGAATTTTATTTAACCATTTAAGACTACTAGATCTTGTTAATAGGGTAAATATAACTACAGAAATTGCTAATACAGATTTCAGCATACATATTATATCCTGGATGTGAGTGTAGCTTAAATTAGACTTGTGCTATGAACTACATTTAATCGGTCTTACTGTTCATGGATTATTTAAATTAAGGAGTTTACAACCTGCAGAAATAGATAAAATTATTATCCCTTACTGCTCATCTTGGATTGCTTTGCCTTTCTTATTTCCAAGATATATTAATAAATCTGTCTACGAACTCTGTCAACAAAGATTACTATGTTGACATGTATCTGCTGTGCAGACAATCTTTTGCAGCATTTGGACTAGTATCCTGCTGATTTTGCCTCCTTTCCTTGTCTCTGATATCTTGCATTTATGAATAATTAAAGCCAGCATACCTTCCTTGACAAGCACTGCAGACCGATGCTATATTAATCCAGTCTCGACTTACATCCTACTGTTATGACTCCTTCCAGTTTTCAGAACATGCACTTGTTGGGAGTTCTGATGACATCTGCCAGCATTCTGATCATTTGCTATTTCACTCTTCTGTCATATTAAATAATTGTATGTGGTCTCAATTATAGTCATTCAATTGTGATGGGTTCTGAACAACTTTTATTTTAAAATGACTGTATCATTATAATGCAGATTTTATAGCATTAAAGGTTTACTTAAAAACAAAATAATACTGTATTACTACCTACAAAACATGGGCTTGGACAGGAAAGTAAACTGCTGATTTATCTCTGATTTTCAGTCATGCTTGATTATACTTTTACTGCCACTGAAAAAAAATGTGAGCACTGAAAGTGGCTACAGTGTGGGAATTTAAAGTGTTAAATTACAGCAAATATCCAGGTTATAATTTACTTTTACAAACAAATAAACATTAATATACCCCCACAAATACATTATATGCAGTAGGACAGTCCCTGGAGTGAATACTCCTGAGCATGAGTCAGTACTGATCAATATTAACTAAAAAATGAGAAAAAGGTTTTTATACTGAAAATTATTCTTATACTCTGTATCACTGCGACATGTTTATATGTTCATAGGTAAGTACTAGGCTATCTGCCCGAGGGCATCTCTATGCCTAGCCAGAATGTGTTGGCTTTCGCCGCCCCCTTAGATTAGTTCCCTGTGCCTTTGTCCAGCAGAGCCATTAGTTCCCTGTGCCTCGGTCCAGCAGAGCCACTGCAGTGATCTCCGGGGTAAATTTTTCTGTTTCCCATCCACTCGTCAAGGTTTCTCTTGATGAGTGTTAGTGAGTGGCTCTGCCTAATGTAGATTGGAATCCTGTTCCAAAGCATGGGGAGTCTCTGGGACAGGAATCTATCCCTCCAGCACATCCTATTTATTGTTGTGGTGAGGTTTAGATCCCTGGAGCGTGTGGCTCTTGGGATTTGTTTTTTTAGGTGGAGCATGTCCATCAATTTTGGATTGGACATGGCCTTGTATGTCAGGCAGAGATCACCTCTGAGTAAGCGGTATGCAACCGAGTACAGCTGGAGTTTCTTCAGTCGGGCTGCATAGGGCATATGTTTGAGGCCAGTTATCCTCTTGGTAAGGTACTTCTGTGGTCTTTCCAGCTGTTGCAGGTGTCTTGTAAGGTACATCCCAAATGGGGCATTGTACTCTATGATGGGTTTGATGAGTGATGAGCAGAGGGGCACAATAACCTCTTTTGTTCTAGATGCGAACCCTTTTGTGATTAAGGTGGGCCACATAGAAGGATTTTCTAACCACCTTGGCAATATGATTATCAAAGGAGAGATTACTGTCTACTTGGGTCCCCAGATCCCTTATTACATTTTCTGTATTTAGGGGACTACCACGTATGTGGTAGTTTGCAGGTGCTTTGTTTTTTTCCAAAGGGGATGACTATGCACTTTTTGGCATTTATCTTGAGGCCATGATTTTGACACCAAGTATCCATCTCAGTGAGACCCTTCTGGAGGATCTGTATCAGCTGGAAATCAATTATGGCCCCGGTTTGCAGTCGTCTGCGAACTTGGTCAATCATAGTCCTCCTGTGCTTACCTGTATCTCTGAGAAGTATATATCGAACAGGAAGGGTCCCAGGACTGAGCCCTGGGGGACGCCACTTGTAACTGGTTTAGAGTCGGACCAAGAGCCTGCAACTCTCACCGTGTGGGTTCTATCTGTGAGCCAATTGGCAACCCATCTCGTGACGTAGGGGTTTATGTTCAGGCTGGTGAGCTTGTCTATAATACCAGAATGGGGAATGGTGTTGAAAGCCTTTGCAAGGTCTAGGTAGGCTGTGTGGATCTCCTTTCCCTCATCTAAAGCCTTGGCAACTGTCTCAAAGAAGTCCACCAGGTTTAGGAGGCATGATCTGCCCTTAACAAAGCCAAACTGGGTAAGATCCAATGTGTAAACGTCCCCAATGTCTCTGTGAATGAATTCCATGATGATGCACTCCACAGCCTTGCAGACCAGGCTAGTCAGGCTTATAGGGTGATAGTTCCCGGGATCTGTTGTGACTCCACCTTTGTGGAGCGGGATAACTGTTGCTGTGCACCACTCTATGGGTACGTAGCCTGTAGAAAGGCTGAGTTTGAACAGTGTGTTTAGGTGAGGGGTTAGTTCATTTTGGAGCTCATGTAAGACACAGCCTGGGACACCGTCTGAAACTGTGTTATATCTCAAGAGTTGTAATAGTACTTCTGTTGTCTCTACTCAACAGTGAGGCTGTAAAATATTGTTTTCTTTCATAAAAGTTATGCTTCTCGTTGGAAAAAAATCACTTTCAGACACAAGATGAGGTTCAAGTGTTTCAGCAAACTGTAATTCACAGACCTGTATAACCTCCAGTTCTATCTGACTGAATAGTACCAGTATCTAAAAAAGCGTCCCTAATTTTAAGTCTTTCTCCCTGTATACATTAGAATGTATCCCTTATTCTTGATATAAGAGGATGACAGGTTAAGAGCTTTACTGAGAATTACTTGAGAATTTCATAAGTATGGAATTGTTCTGAAACTGAATCTATGTATGCCTTGATTGTTATGCTTATAGGTATTGAATTGTAGTGCATGGACCACTGAGAATATGCTCTAAACCTGGGAAAAAGGCAGTCTTGTTAAGCATCGTTTTTATATCAGAAAGGTGCTTAACAAGCTTTTGTAGTGTATGGAATGCAATGATTATCCTCTGATATCTGGAAAAAGACAAAACAGTTAAGCATTTCTATAGCACATTACCTGATCTTAACAAATGTTAAGCACCCCTACTTCAGTTGTTAAGATTGGGTGTAACAGTAGTTTGCTAAATCTGTCAGTGCTGACCAGCAAACAACAGCAGCAGATTACACATTTGTTTCTGCCTGCTGTTAGTGCTGGTAATGTGTCCATAACTTTGTGTAACATAAAAGTGTATCTTACTGACTTTCTGATGATGCTTGCTAAGTGCTTTATGGCTTTGAAGGCCAGCAAAACACTTAGCACTTTTTTACGTAACTAATAGTACATGGAACAGATAAAGCGTCATGCATTACAAATAATTATAATTGTGTCACCAGCCATAACTCTTTATTTTGTGTTCTTGACATGGATTCTAAGATTTATTTATTTATTTATTTATTTATTTTACATTTGTTAACCGGGATAGTCCAGCTGGATGCATGTCCATTTTCAGTGGAGGCCGGGGGAGAAAATCTCCAAAGAGACAATTTACCTCTTGAGATTCGCTCTTGTGGTGAAGTTCTTGGCATCTATGTCTCAAATGCATAATAAGACATGTATGATCAGCAACCCATTCATAATCTTCTGTGTTAAGCACCCCATCCTCACCACTGTTTAAACTCTAGTCTTACACTAGGGCATTAATAGCAGTCAGTGCTCACTGCAGAATATAGAAAGGAATTGTTAAATATTTCATACTTCAGTTGCCTTTTTTTTTCTCAAACTTTAATAGTACATCAGGACAGGTAAAACTCTATGTACAACAGAGAATTATAACCGGGTCTCTCCAATCATATCCTAAGTTGCTATGTGTTCAAGATATGAATACAAATATTATCCTCTCAGGCTTCGTACTTCAGGTGAATTTCTCGACGTCCATGTCTCAAACATGTAGCCTGGTTATGACTGGGGACCTAATCATAGTCCTCTATCTTATGCCTGTAAGTATAGTTTCTGATACCCATCTGATACTGTGCTTAGCCTTATGGCAAATATTTTTGTTATTCTTTCCTAACACCATGAATAAGAACTCAAACTACTCCATTTTTTTCCAACACCAAAATGCACTGTCCAGACTAGACTCAAGCAGGCCTCACCTGCAACTCTATTTCTGTTTAAACTTTTCAACAAACCTGTCTCTGAAAGGAAACTACAAACATATTATATTTTTTTCAATCCACTAGTGGTTAATGGAAAACAAATAGAACAGGAATCTGCTTCTTCTTCTCCCTTCATATACATTAGGAGTCTGTTTCATAATTCTCTTCTGTCTTATAATGCTTATTCCATCTATGCATGTGGCAAAATCTAGAACCTGCTATAAGTCCCTGCACTACTTTGTATCCAGTGTGCTCTCTTGTACCAGTGTGCCCTTCCAAACATTAACTTGGCCGTAAATGGTGAGACCACCTATGAATCCCTAACAAAGCTTTAGGTAACTTGCTGTCTGACTAGTATCATCATCTGATTCTGGTAGCCAGTTATTCACAGATCTGTACTCAATCCTTCTAGTTTCTCTCTTTGCAGTAGACAACCTAAACAGAGTAACTTCTTACTGTCCCTTTTCCTCATAATAAGGTCTGCATTCATACATACATACATTCACAGATGCATAGATACATATATATGTAACATATTTATACTTACATACAGTCTAGAGTAGGCACAGAGGGTTAAGGCTGTGAGTTGTAGTACCTATGGTTCAGGGTTTGATTCCCTAATTGTGTAAAAAGTATGCTGAGAATAAAAATAGATCAGTACATTAACAAGTAACTACTAAGAAAAACAAAAAAGTACCGAAGCTAACACAGCTGAAGATAAAACAATAAACTTTAACGCACACAAAAGAGAGTAAGCGCTTTCACAGTGTGCTTTCACCACTTCATCAGGCTGTTCTAAACTAGTAACAAATGCAGTTAAATACCATAAGTTAATTAGTCAATTAAAGCAGTGATAAAATCATCAATTATCTCAGAGAAAAAATGTCACAACAAGAAAGCAGGCAAATGAAACATATAAAAAAGACAAAAAATATGTATAGAAAACAATCCTATACTCAGTGTTTGAGAGGTCTAGCTTTTAAAAAAGGCTTAAGAGAGACAACTTCATTAAGACCTGGTATTTTATCAGCATTAAGAGACAGAATCCATTTTTGCTCTGCAGATTCTGTGCGATTCCTAAGCTCTCCCGCTCTTCAACTCTCAGGGATGATCTCTAGCACAAAGAATTTAAAATGATGTTCCTGTCCATGGCACATAATATGCTTAGCAAGGGCATTGGTGTCTTTCTTGTTTCTAATGTCTCTCTGATGTTCCAGCACCCTGTCTTTGAGTTGTCTGTTACTCATGCCTACATAAAAAGCATGGCAAAAAGTGCAGTAACTAAAATAAACAATGTTCTTAGTCCTGCAATCAGCATAAACGTTTGTGTCTATTTTAAAGTGCATATTAGGGTGCATGTAAGTAGGACTAGAGTGTATAAACTTGCAGGCTCTGCAATTCCTGCATTTAAAAGTACCATGCCTCTCTGACTGTAAAACCTTGTTAAAAGTAGAAGTATTGTAGCAAAGATGCCTTTTCAAGGATCTGTTATTTTTAAAAGAACAGTATGGAACAGTATCTATGGCATTTCTTAATTCATGTACAGTATCCAAAATGCCCCAGTTCCTTTTGACAATATCACATATACTGCTAACATCAGGCATCTGTGCTACAATACTTCTACTTTTACAAGGTTTTTTACAGTCAGAGGCATGGGTACTTTTTGCAATGCATTTACAGCCAGCCAAAAAGTTTATACTACTTCCCTACTTACATGCACTTTAATACTTTGAAATTTAAAAAACACACAATTTTTTGCTGATTGCAGGACTAAGAACATTGTTTAGTTTAGTTACTGCACTTTCTGCCATGGTTTTTTATGTAGGCATGAGTAACAGACAACTCAAAAGACAGAACATCAGAAAATGAGATAGAGAACAATGCCATTGTCAGCTGTGTTAGCTTCGGTACTTTTTTGTTTTTCTTAGTAGTTTGATTCCCTAATTACCTACTGTGTGACCTTGAGTAAGTTGCTTAACCAAACAGTAATTTTGGTTAGGCTCCTCAGTGGTCCCATGGACTGCAAGCCTAGTAACTACCTATGAACATGCATATATAAATGTATACATACATACAGCAAATCTCATAGGTGCCTGCTTTGTTGTTTAAAAGGCTACTCAGTCATAATAACCAGCTCTGTTTGGGTCCCTTTCTTTTCCTCTGGACATTCTCTAGATAATTCACAGTATTTCCTTCAGCTAAAAGCATGAATAATGGCTAGTTACTCTGAACTGTGTATTTTCACAAATCTAATTTGCCAAATTGCCTTTCCCTTATGACACTGATCTATGCCTGGCATACAACGCACCCTTGGATCCAGCTCTGATGAACCATTTGTGCATCCACAAATTGAACAATACCAAAACCACTAGATCCAAGGATTTAATTTTAGATTCTTAAATAAGACATGTTGGCGAGACAGATATGTGTCTCAGAGGATCCCCATGCTCTTAAACAGGCTCCTCATCCATGTGAAGAAGAGTCCATCCCTTAGTCTATTTAAGCATAACCTTGGCCAATGGATGGGAAATTGAAAATACACTCCTTGTCTGGTCACCATGTCTCTGACCAAGGCAAACATTAATGCCCACACTAAACCCCCCCACATAACCTCTTGAAACTTCCTAACTAACATACCTCCTCCTAATAAATGCCCATGATACATAGGGACACAATTCATATATTCATAGACTGTTACTAGGCTAATGACTGGGGGTGGGGGGGGGTGTTCCAATCCTATTCAAGTTTTCCTGAAAGAATAATGATGTCCTGTATCTAAATAGGACATTAAGAGCCAGGCATTATAAGCTACCTCTGTCCATAAGGGACATGGGTGCTAGGCCCAGTAAAAATTTCCTATTCCCCATCCACCAGTCTAGGTTGCACTTAAACTGGGTAATAGACGAACTTAGCTTCACTTGGATGGGAAGCCTGTTCCATAGAAGGAGCAGTCTCTGGAAAACATATATGTCTCTCCAGCTTGTTCTGTTTAAGTCATAGACAAAATCTGGGTCCCTAGACCTTGTATTTCTGGTACTCTTTGACTTACAATTATGCAGATTCATATGTGTGGGGCTTGTGGATGCCTTGTAAGCCAGGCATAGGTCACCCCTCAGGAATCCATAGGAGACTGAGTAGAGGGAAAGGGCTTGAAGGCACACTACATAAGGCAGTTTTTTTTACTCCTTATATTCTTTTTGTAAGATTGCTCAAGTTGCTGCGTATGCCTGCAGAAATACATACCAAAGGGAGCAATGTACTCTATGATTGGTCTGATAAGGGTGGAGTACGGTGGGTTAATGACCTTTTGGACCTAGATGCCATGCCCTTACTTATAAGTTGCACAACAAAAAAGGATTTCCTCACCACTGTGACCACATGATGGTCGAAGGTAAGGGTTCTGTCTATGTGCATACCCAGATCTCTGACCACTGGGTCGACTCTTAGGGGTATATTATCAACATGGTATTTAGCCAGGATGGCTGACTTCCCAAAGGGTACAATTGTGCATTTCTTAACATTGAGTTTAAGACCATGGCTTTGGCACCATTTGTTAGTCAGAGATAGACCTTCTTGAAGAATGCTGGTGTCTGCAGGGGAGTTGATGATAACCCCTAGCTTGCAATCATCTGCAAAGTTAGTCAGCCATAAACTTCAGCATTTTCTTCCACTTCAGAGAAGTAGATGTCAAAAAGGAGTGGGCCCAGTACTAAGCCCTGGGGACTCTGTTAATGACTGGTCTCTTAGTGGAGGTGGCCTCACTTATTTTGACCTCCTGGGTCCTATTAGTCAGCCAGTTGGCTATCCAGTAGGTGATAAAAAGGTTTACATCTAAATTTTTGAGCTTGTCTATAATGCCTGAGTGGTGTATTGTATCAAAAGCCTTGGCCAGGTCGAGGTAAGTTGTGTGCACAATCTTACCTTCATCCAATGTTTTGATGACCCTCTCAAAAAAGTTCTCCAGATCTAATAGGCATGACCTTCCTTTAACAAAGCTGAACTGTGACGGGTCCAGCATTTGCAGGTTACCTATGTCCTCATGTATCATGTCCATGATGACTCTTTCCATGGTCTTACGTATGAGCCTGGTAAAACTTATAGGCCTGTAGTTACCCGTATCAGTGGTTTACCCTCCTTTGTGCAGGGGAATGACTGTAGCCATCTTCCACTCCTTGGGCACAAAACCTGACTGAAGGCTCCAGTTGAAAAGTGATTCAAGTGGACCACAGAGGTCATGTTTAATGCTATTAATCAAACATCCCAGGATGTTATCAGGGCCCACTGATGCAGTGTTTTGGGCCTTGGAAAGTGCATTAATGACCTGTTCCCTAGTAATGGTTGGGAGGACTGTGTTATGTGGTATTTCCTTTGGATTATCAGGGGGGAGTGGGGGAAAAGTTTGAGCTGAACCTGTCAGCCAAAAGGTTGGCAATGGCCTCTGGTTCAGTGTGGGTGATCCCATTTACAATAAGTTCTGCACATTTTTGTGTATTTCCTCTGAGGTTACAGACATAGCTGTAGAAAGCTGTGTGCTTGTCCTTTGCCTGAGAAGCTATTTTCCTTCAAATTTAGCCTTTAAAGTATTAATTAACCCACTTAGCTGCCTGTTTAGATTGGTCAGGGGGCTTTTAGTATGTATGGCTTTGTTCCTCCTTCACTTGCCCAATATTTTTTCCTCTTTTGTTTTATAACTGATCAGTATTGTGATTCCACCAGGGTGGCTTGACTTTTGAATTTGTCTTATTCTTAATACAAGTGGGAACAGCTCACTCTACATGGCTATCAATATGGCTGTACAGGGATTTTGTAAATAGCACAGCATATGCTATGGTGTTTACTGGGTTTGGGGTAATTGGAATTTTGCCAAGGTGTTGCTTAGTAGAGAGAGGTTAGCCTTGGAGTAGTTCCTAAAGGTTTTTGGCTTTGCTGGATGCCCAGATTTCAGTTTTATTTCAAATAATACTGCCTTATTGTCAGATCTGATGTGCAAAGATATTACATTGGGTGAGGAACACTGCCCCCTCCCCCATGTTCATCAGTACAAGGTCAAGGATGTTTGTACTCCTAGAAGGAGAATGGACCAGCTGTTCCAGGATGCTAGTGTTAACAAAGTTTAGAAACCGTTGGGCTTGTGTATTTGAAATGGTGTAGGACTCCCGTTCTATAGAGGAGTAGTTAAGATGCCCCATGAATGTTGTCTTGGGTTGAACAGTTAGGGACTGTAGTACATTGAGATATGTAGTGTGGGTTTCCTAGGACATGTAGGCGGACCTGTATGTTGCAAGGATATGGTACAGTACCCTGTTTATGGTGAGTTGCACATGTATGAGTTCCAGAGAGTCATACACTTTAACTAGTCTGGATGTGAGATTGGTCTTAATATAGACTGCTCTCCTCCACCTTTAGTTCCCTCCTGTGCAATAGCTGGTCTAAAGGTGTGAAAGGCATTATAAACTTGCATTGCTGGGGTACTCTCAGTGACTTTAAACTATGTCTCTGTTACTACACATATGTCTACACTCTCCAGGGGGAACAAGGCTTGCAGGGAGTGGAGTTTCTAGTTAGAACTTCTGGCATTGAGCAGTATCACCTTCAAATATTCCTTCACAGGTTCAATTAAATGAGTAGGTTTATCAGTTTTGCATTGCCTAAAAAAGGCAGTATGTGGGTGGAAAGAGTCTTTACCAATATCTGAAAGCCTAGAGGTATAAGTGCAGACAATCCATGGCAAAGCAGTGTGGTCTGTCAACCATCTCCTCCTAGGCCATCAAAATTTGTACCCCCCTGGCCTGACACCAGAAGCTAAGCCAATTGTTAAAATAAATAATTTTCTGTTGGTAACGTGGCATCATTCCTGCAGAAGGTAGTATGCTGCTCAGTGCTAGGCTCATACCTGCTTGAGACACAGTCAATGAGCTCAATCATGTCGTGCTTCATACTGTCAAGGAGGTACATCTCAGGTCATTAACACTCACGTGGACTACAAAAGAATCATACTGGTACCTCTGGTTCAATGACCTGAGTGCCTGTGTGACTTGCTGGATCCTAGCCTCAGAATGGCTCCTAACCATGGCCCTTTCCTTACTCAGCCTGGTGAGGGACCCATCAGTGTGCCTCACTATAGAATCACCAATGACCAGAAAATTTGGCTGTGTGCTGGTTTACCTTAAGGGCTTATTAGTGGAGGTATTGGATACAGTGTTACTATGTGTAGCCTTGAGTGTTGTTTTAATGGAGTGTTTGTGTGAGAGTTAAGGACCCTTTCTTTAATTGTGCTGTGCAGGAGGACTTAGTGTTTTACAAGGGTTGCCTCTAAGTGCCTCAGCATAAGTAATTTTATGTGCAGGGTCTTTACCCTATGCAGTAGGCATACAAATGTCACTGACAACCTCTATAAGATTAGTTTTGGTTGTATGAGAGAGTTTTGCCTCCAGTGTTAAAGTGTATTTACACCTCTCTCATACTATATCTGTTTTATTAAGAATAAGTGGGTTGTCAGCATACATGATGTTGGATTGGATTACAGGGCTAAGCTTATAAAGGCCCTGGTGGTCATTAACCAAATATATAACTATGAACATATGAACCTGAATCATGGCTAAAATGGGTCTCAACTGAATCAGTTCACTTATACAGTTAACAAATTCTTAAATTAATAAAGTAAAATCCTACAGCATGAATAATATATACAGATTACATCTGTAGTTATCTTGTAATGGGTGGTAGGGACAAATACCTGCTTTTACCTAACTACTGCACATTCCTCATATTACAATACAGCTCCTTCCCTATCCACTTTTTATATTCAATACTTGCATGTCCAAAGCCTTCCTTTCTTCTTCCATAGGGATCATGTTTTCATATTATTATATATCACAAAGAAACAGTCAGTTATACGAATTTCAGTATGGAGAAGCAAAAAAAAAAAAGTAGAAAATGAAAACCTGAAAAAGCTATGGTCAGATCAGAGGGACTGAAAGTCCATGGAGATGAGAGCAAACAACTTACGACAAGTAATCACCACACAATGGAAGTCTAAGCACTTCTGCTGTGACTGCAAATGCAGTATTGCCATTCAATAATGAATCTACAATATCCTCACAGCTTCAGAAATCAGTGTTGGTACTGTACTCTCAAACCCTTGGCACATCCCCATGGTGTCCCTTAATCTTGCACCCAGGCCATCCGCTCTCTTCACAATACTCTAGATTAGTCTACACCTCTGTTTGAGATTATCATGTGCACTGTTTGTTGGGCACTGGCTTTCTTTTCTTTGCAAACTTGAGAACTTCTTAGCCTTCCTTATTATCTTCCTTTGAGAGCAGGACCTGTTTGTGAGTGTACAGTTTTTGAAAAATGGTTTGATATTTTCATCAGTTAATATACAATTCTAGAAAAACGCACCCACAACACCTTCTTATAGGTTCATAGGTAAGTACTAGGCTATTGGCCCTAAGGCCTATATAAGCCTAGCCAAACAGTACCCTGGCATCTGCCACCCAAGAAAATTATTTTTTCTGTGCCCCTGTCAAGCAGAGCCACAGAAGTGATCCCCGGGGTGAATTTCCTATCTCCCATCCAGTCATCAAGATTTTTCTTGAAGAGTGCTAATGAGAAGCTTTGTTTGATATAGATAGGTAGTTTGTTCAAGAGTATGGGAAGTCTCTGGGAGAGGAATCTATCACTCCAGCATGTTCTGTTTATTGTGGTGACAAGGTTTAGGTCCCTAGAGCGTGTAGCTTGGAGGGATTAGGATTTCTTTAAGTGGAGCATGTCCAACAGCTCTGGGTTTGACATAGCTTTGTATGTTAGGCAGAGATCACCTCTGAGTAGGTGATATGTGACAGAGTAAAACTGGAGTTTTTTGAGACGGTCTGCGTAGTGCATCTGTTTGAGGCTGGTAATCCTCTTTGTGAGGTATTTCTGCGACCTTTCCAGTTGTTGTAGATGTCTTGTGAGGTACATACCAAGAGGGGCATTGTACTCTATAATGGGTCTAATGAGTGATATATAGAGGGGAACAATGACCTCTTTTTTCCCTGGATGAGAAACCTTTTGTGATGAGGTGTGCCACGTAGAAGGATTTCCTGACTACTGTGTCTGTGTGATTATCTAAGGAGAGACTACTGTCCACCTGTGTCCCAAGGTGTCTTATTACACTTTCAGTGTTACGTAGACTATTGCCTATGTGATAGTTCATGGGTACAGAGTTTTTACCAAAAGGGATGACAATGCACTTTTTAGTATTGAGCTTGAGGCCATGGCTTTGACACCAGGCATCTGTCTCAGTGAGGCCCTTTTGTAGGAAGTCCACATCGTTAGGAGTTTTGATTATGGCTCCTAGTTTGCAGTCATCTGTGAACTTTGTTAGCCAAAGACCTTCTGTGTTAGCCTGTACTTCAGAGAAGTAGATACCAAACAGGAGAGGACCCAGGACTGAACCCTGTGGTACTCCACTTGTCACTGGTATGAAGTTGGATTTAGAGTCTGCTACTTTCACAGTGTTGGTTCTGTCAGTGAGCCAGTTGGCAACCCATCTTGTGACATAGGGATTTATACCTAGTTTAGTGAGTTTATCTATAATTCCAGAGTGGGGGATGGTGTTGAAAGCTTTGGCGAGATCTAGATAGGCTGTGTGAACCACTTTACCCTCATCTACGACTTTGGTGACCGCTTCAAAGAAGTCTATCAGGTTTAGGAGACATGATCTGCCTTTTACAAACCCAAACTGGGTAAGGGTCCAGAGTTTGGAATTACCAATGTCATTGTTTATAAGTTCCATGATGATACGTTCCATAGCCTTGCAGACCAGGCTCATCAGGCTGATGGGGCAGTAGTTCCCAGGGTCTGTGCTGGCTCCCCCTTTGTGGAGTGGGATAACCATTGCTGTGCACCATTCATTGGACACAAAGCCTGATGTGAGGCTATGATTGAACATGGTACTTAGGTGGAGTGCCAGTTCATTCTGTAGTTCGTTTAGAATGCAACCTGGCCTGGGATGTTGTCAGGTCCCATGGATGCTGTGTTCTTGGCTTTGGAGAGTGTGTTTTTTACCTGTGCAGCCATGATTACAGGAACTTTGCATTCTTCCAGTATAGAGATGGGCCCTTTAGGGGGTGAGAGAGGGGTAAAGTTAGCACTGAACCTATCTGCCAGGATGTTGGCAGTATCAGTTGGTTCTGTGTATTTAATGCCATTGTGCTGTAACTCAGAGCAGATCTGAGTGTTGCCACTGAGATTCTTGACATAGCTAGAGAATGATTTGTGGTTGTCTTTAGAATCAGTGGCAATTTTGTTTTTGTAACTAGCTTTGGAGGATTTTATGAGGGATCTCAGCTTCTTACTGAGGCTGACCACAGAGTTCCTCCAATCATGGGATTTTACTCTTTTTTGCAACAGTTTCCTTCTTCTGTTGTAGAGTTTGTTTATGGCAGGGGACCACCAGATTGGCTTCCTTTTTTTGGACGATAGCATTTTGGTTCTGTTAGGGATTGCACGATCCATGCACTCATGTAAGTGCTTATAAAGTGCATTTGTATAGAATTCAGCAGTCGTACTTCTATTGTCCATCAGTATGGGTGTCGTGAAGTTTGCCACTTCTGTCTTATGAAGCGTGAAGTTGGCTTTGGAGAAATTTTTTATGGTGGTTTCCCTAATGGGGGTGGAGGTGGGATGTGGATGTCTAGGGTGATTAGCTTGTGGTCGGATCTGACTAACGAGGAACTGACCTCTGGTGTGGAACACCGGTTGTCCATGTTGGTAAAGACCAAGTCTAGGATATTGCTGCCCCTGGCGGGGGTGTGGATAAGTTGATCCAAGGCATTGGAATTTATGAATTCCAGAAAATGTTGAGTACATAGAGTTGGTACATGAGTAGTTTTCCCAGTTAATGGTGGGGTAGTTGAAATCGCCCATTATTAGGGTGTTAGGTTGTACCCTAATATTTTCCAGTGTATCAAGAAATGAGGAGTGGGGAATCCTGGGGCATGGTGGGGGATCTGTAGCAAGCTATAATTTGGATTGTGGTCTTGCCTAGAGTTAGTTGCACTTGGATAATCTCGGATGCATTATGCTGAGAAACTAGCCTGGAGGTGTGGATATGCTTAATGAATCTGCCTTTAGTGTTTCGGTCCAGGTTAGTTGGCCGAAAGGTGTGGTATGAATTATAGCCTGGTAATGCAGGGGTGCTCTCTGGAGCCTTGAACCAGGTCTTTGTCACTGCACAAATGTCGATGTTCTCCATTTTAAGGAGTGCCTCGAGTGAGTGCATTTTGAGGTTTAGACTTCTAGCATTAAGTAGCATTACCCTCAGATTTTGCTTGGTTGTACCTGTTACAGTGGTGAATTTTTCATTTGAACCTTGCCTAAAAAAGGCACTGTAGGGGTGGCAAGAGCCTTAGCCAGTATCCGGAATCCCAAGGGTGACAGGTGCAGGTCATCTCTGGCAAAGCATCGTGGTTTGTCGAACATGTCATCCCAGGCAGACAGATACTGGAGTCCCTTAGAATGACATCAGAAGCTTAGCCAATTGTTGAAGTCAATCATTTTGTCCTTGTACTTTGGTATCATTCTGGGTGATGGCAGAATGCTATTCGGGGCTAGGGTCATAACTGTCTGGGCTACAAGATTGGACAGCTCCTCCATGTCTCTTTTCATGTAGTCCAGGGAGGTATGTCTCAGGTCATTCACACCAACATGGACAATGACAGAGTTATATTTGTACTTGATGTGGAGCGACCTGAGTGCATGCGTTATATGGTGGATCCTGGCACCTGACAGGCAGTTGACAGTAACTTTCTCCTTGTTTAGCCTGGTGAGTGGAACATCAGTGTGCCTGACTATAGAGTCACCTATGACTAGAGTGTTGGGTACGTTGTTATGCCTTATGTGCTGTGGTTCAGTGGCACACTGAGTTTGTGGGCTATGTGTCATTTGGGTTGTGTTGGGGGATGGAGGTTGCTTGCGTTTCTGCTTTGGAGGCCCCTGTTGCTTGGGTAGATTTTTATTGAGAGCCTCCGCGAATGTAGATGTGTTTTGTGTTTTTATGTGTGTGTTTTGGTGTTGTAGGTTTTGAGGGACTATGTGATGAGTGTGGTGTGGTGCAAGTGTTCACCTTCTCCTCTTGACTGTCCAGTCCAGTCTTGGGTGAAGAGAGCTTTGCTTCTAGTTTGGCTATATAAGTGCATCTCTCACAGGTTGTAGTGTTGGGTGGTAAGAGGAGAGGGTTGTCTGTGTTCATGAGGCAATTGCTGCATTGTCCCAATATGCCCAGATTCATCAGGTAGACAGGAGAAAACATCGGGAGCAGACCCTTAGACATGCCTGGATAGGTGCTTATTTATTAAGTACTAAAAACTGTTTTCCTCTAGACAAGTGAGGAAAGTTGAGTAGCAATTTGTAGCTTATTTAGTGCTTACAATGAGTTCTGAACAAGTGCTGAGCTCAAAGAAACTGCACCTATTTTGATTCACTTATTTACCACATCCATCACAATGCTTCTCTCTGTCATGTCCAGGGCCTTTCGGACCTTCTAATCTGACAATGGACTCTATGTCTCCATTGCCCTGAAGAGATGACAGCTAGCGTAGCAGGAGTTATAGAGACTGGATGACTTTGTTTGAGGTCAAGAAGTGTGATTTGGTTTCTACATAATCATTGATACATCTGTATAATGTCTTGGACATTGTCCTGAGACCATGCACACTGATACAAGCAAGAAACCCCACAGGTAGTGTCATCTGTGTTGTTTTGATAGAGGTGGTAGTATAGCTATGAGTCTATAGCTGGATAGGTCAGTTGAAATTTCACCTTTGTGGAGTGGAATTATGAAAAATTTCTTCCAGATGGCTGAGATATGGTTCTCTGTTATGGATCAGTTAATTAGTATAGAAACAGGGAAGACTAGAGCTTCAGAAGAGAGTTTTAGGTACTCTGTTGGTAGGTTGTCTGCTACTAAGGTTATTGTTTTGCATTTTATTTTTTATGGTGTTAGTTGGGACTGGTAGGAGAGGAGAAGGATATAGTATTGTTGGGTTCAGGCGTCTAGGCAGGGAAACATTTCCCTGTGGTACATTTGGTTAGGAACACATGACTGAAGTGACATTCAGCTGCAGAGAAATATAGCTATCCAGATTTTCACAAACTTTGTTAGCTATAAAGGGTATAACTGAGTGAGGTATAGGAAGATCTGTGGTTTGTCAGTCTTTGGCTCGATTTCACATTATTTGTTCCATATAGTCTTGATTTATACAATCAATTAATATTTGGCCATGTTGATGTCAATGTAATTTTACTTTGTTGATGTTTTGCTAATTAAAATCTCCCATGAGGATTGTATTTTCATTGAATTTTACATCTTAAGAGTTTAATTAGGAAAATCATCATACTCAGTGAACATAGATAATATACAGCTAAGTCCTATAATACTATATGCAGTGACACTGATATGAATTATTGTTTGAGCAGTTTATAGTACTGAGATATTTTCTTATCCTCTAGATGTTCTTCAACAAAGGCTGAGGCACCAATACGTGTTCTATAAGATCTGTAGTAATAGCGGGAAATATACCCTAGAATTTGTGATATGCATTTTAGATATTAAACTATGTTTATTTAATGGGACATATATCTCCATCCATCAGACACAGGAAATGTATGTCACACATTTTGTTGTTAAGACTTCTACCATTTAGTAAAGCCACCTTCATTTCTGATTTTGTTAACCTTGTGCATGTATCTTTTCTTGCCCTGGAAAAAACAGTGGGGACAGCTGCTGGTATTCATATACGTAGTGCACATAGGCATTCAATCTTCACACAATGTGTTGTATAGTCCCATTCAGGATCATTATTCACAGACGTGACACCAGTTCTTTATGAATTCCTCACAGGAGTACATTGTACAGAGAGTTATATGATGTGCTGTAGTGCCCAGTTAATTTCTGATCTTGTCTGCAACATAACAAGTACTGTACTCTGTTATGTTGCATGGCATTGCAGAACAACACAGCGGGAAACAACTATGAGCTAAGGTATTATTTGTCTTTGCTGCATTGCGCACCATGTCATGCCTGGCTGTGATAAATAAAGATATCACAGTCACAAGTCAGGATGGTGATGGTACAATCATTATTGTAATATGGTAATGGGGGATCTAGTGCTGTGGAAATTTCTATTGGCAGGAGCTCTGCAGCATTACTGTGTTTGAACCAAAAAGGTTTGCTTGAGGTAGCAGATGTGTTGGCATCACAGGGAACTCTATTGCCAGTAGGGATTTTCCTACGTGGAATGTAGGTGTTGCATTGATTTTTTTTCTTCTGTTGCACAGTGTTAGTATGATAGCTGAGAAGCATATTAGCAGGGAGGTGGATCACTGCAATGGCAAATGCCACATTTATTTATCTTATTTCATGTATCTTATTTATACAGGTTAGTCCCATTATGCTTGTAGCCTCTGTTCAGGGGAGACCCCAGGTGGTATTTATACTAATAGGGGAATTTGACCAGGGCATCAGGTGTCTTCCCTATTCTTTTTGATAGGTGCCATGGGCTATTTTACATCCACCTGAGCTACCACCAACTCAGGCAGCTAGGGATTCAGTTTAACTTCTCATCAGTAGGATGACACACTCAGAAGTGAAACACCCCCCTTATGCTGCACTGCAGTGTTAGCAATCCACCTCCCTGGTGGGGGAATAAAACCCAAAGCCTTCTGCACCAAAGGTGAGTGTGCTATCTGTTGTGCCACTGACACATAATCACACTCTGAAATAGTTACATGACCCATTGGTAACAGCCAATACATCAATGACACTGTGATTGGGAATATCATATGCCTGGGAAAGGAAGCTGTTTCCATAAGTATGCCATGCAGTGAGTGCTATACTTGCACACAAAGGAAAGATCATACTAGCCTTTATGAAACACTACAGGCTTTGGTGCATATACATATTACATATGACCCTGCTCCCTGGCACACAAATGTTTATGAATGGCACCCAAAATGTTTCTGCCCGATACTTCTACTTCCAATGAGCAGAGCATATCAGGTGCAAAGTACTCCAGCTGGATGCACATCCCAATCCAGGTGTACCTTAGCCACTGCTGACTGCAAAAATATTCTTATGTTTAGGTGCTGTATGAGGTGATGGAAAGATTTTACTAAGCAGAAGTATTTTCTCAAACTTGCTAGAATTCTTGATAATTACACCATATTTTGTTGATACCCAAGAGTCTGGATCTTCTTGGACTGCTCATATGTTCATAGGTTAATGCAAACTTATGAATAAACATAAATCAAGAAGCTTAGCCACATTACCCTTGTAGTGAAAACAGCAAACACGCTTCCTATAAACAGAAGATCACTCACGTGCATATCTAGCATGAATTTGTGTTCACATGTTGTGTTATCAATGGTGGCTTTCAGTGTAGTCAGGAAAGTACTTCCCTTGATATGCCGAAGTAATCCATTCATTCCAAAGGTAAGGAAGGCATTGGGTAGGAAACCTGTCATGCTAACTGGTGGCGTTCATGCTCTCAGAAGGTGGAGAAGCGAGTGTGGTATCACTGGGATGGACAATGGAATCACCCACTAAAAACTTCACTTCAGCATGAATAGTGACCTTGTCATATTTAGAAATAATCCTTGACATGCCCTAATTTTTTCTACAAAATCCAATGAGGCTTGTGTCTATTTTATGTACAATGAAGTCACCTGTTACTAATATATTTTTGGAGTCAGCCATGTCATAATGTGTGCCTTATGGTTTTTGAGCTTCATTCAATGCTAAACCAGATGGTTTCTTGCTATGGCCCCCACTACAATATTATGGTTTCTGTGTATGTTTGCTTCTCTGTGCTCAGAGAGATGTCTGCATAATATGCTGTGTGAATGCATTTAAGATTTTATTGGCTTGATGCTTTCTTGCAATACAACCAAAGCATTGATAGTGTAGTGTTATACCTCTGCATATAATCTTTGAATGGGGTAATACAAATTTGACCTGCTTTGCTTAGCCTGTTACCATCACCACTGAAACAGCACCAGTAAAGTAGAAGGAAAAGTGAAACTAAGCAACAGACCCAGAAAGGAAGTGAACACAGGAGTATAAATAATGGAAATAACTATCTAACAGGGAAGGTGCAGGAGGTTAAGAACCAAGGGTTATCAATAACCCATATAAATAGCTATAAAATATCAGAAGCAGTAGGACTGTTAAATCTAGAACATAAAAGTAAGATATTAGTAGTACTGCCGAGGTGATTTGTAAAGAATTATCAGAACATGTTGTGCCTGTATTACTAAAATTATATAATGGAATGTTAAGTGGCAGAATATGGAATATTTTTTTTTATTGTTGAAACAAGATTTCCTAAATCCTTCATTTGGCAATATACATGTGTTTTGACATCTTCAGTCATTACCCTTATTCAATTTGATTAATTATTTTACTATTACCTTTTTTGTAAAACCAATTTAACATTTCATGATGCAATAAGCATAAAATGAATCTCAAAAAAAAAACATGGAACAACAACATAGCTGATCTCAGTATTTCCACAAGAGTTATTCCGTTCTTATATGTCGCATGCAAATATTTTATATACCCATTCTTTATCTCTACTAACCCTTTCCTTCAAATGAAAAATAATCCAGCCACAGTTCTTGTGGAGTTAAAAACTTTGAATAAAAACCCAAAGGTATGTAGGTAAAAACCAAGCCTATTGATTTAGTGCATTTATCCTGCTAATATCTGGGACTTCTTCAGAATCATACCTGGAAGCAAGGGTCTATACTGGATGCTCGAACGTTTAAAAGTTCGAGTGTCATATGGTCGACACCATATGATCGAACATTTAAAAGTTTGAACATACAAAACAATAAATAAACTACACAAATAACCTACCTGAATGTTTTAAGCAGGGGGGCAAGCCCCCTGCACCCCCACACCCACCGCTCTTTAAATATACCAACTCCAAGATTGCACTGCAATGCAGAAAAGGGAAATCTTCCCATTCCACGCTGTACAGAGAGCTCTGTTAAAACGTTCAAACTTTCAAAAGTTCGATCATATGGTATCGACCATATGACACTCAAACTTTTGAAAGTTCGAACATCCAATATAGACCCTGGAAGCAACATAGAAAGACACACCACCTCAAACCATAGCAATCTAACAGTTTAAAGTGACCAAGCACAAAACATGCACTTTTGGTTGATCGTTATGTGAAATACTTTATTTATATAAAAATTGAAAAAAAGTCATAAGTATGAAATTAAATACGTTAGACAACAATAAAACAATACATACATAAAAATAACAAAGCAATTAAATACCTAATTTGATACCTGAAAATCATATGAATAAAAAACAATTATATGAAAGCAGTCTGCCTTTTTAGCTCACTAGAATTAGAAATTTCAAGCATGATTCTGAAGAAGTCTCAGATGTCAGCAGAACGAAAGTGCTAAATCAATCAACTTGGTTTTTACCTGCATATCTCCGAGCTTGTATTAAAAGTTAACTCCACAAGAGCTGTGGCTATCTTTTCCAGTTATTTGGATTTTTACAATCTTTAGGACATTTTCTGGTATTTGTTTCACCTGTTTGGTTCTTAACCCTTGAGTAATCTTTAACATCTTATGTGTTCAGTATATTACAATCCTATTTCTTACACTTCCTGAAATGTCATTCTTCTCCCTCCTAACTGTTAATTCGTCATACCATTTCACTTTTTTTATTCAGACCTTTTTAAGCATACCTTTTGCATCTCCATGTCAGTTTTCACATCCCTCAAGTTAATTTTATCTTACTCACTTGATTGACCCTGTAACATTTCAGGTTAAACCATCTTTGCCCCTTTACCCGAGACATTCATCTTGAGTATCATATTATCTATCACATTCACAATGTTCTCCTCATTGTCACTTCATACTCTTGTTATATTTTAGTGCTGCCATACTCCATACTGTCATATATTGTCACATAATACTCTTGTTATATTTTACTGCTGCCATACTCCATGCTGTCGTATATTGTCACATAATACTCTTGTTCTATTTTAGTGCTGCCATACTCCATACTCTCATATATTGTCACATAATACTCTTGATATATTTTAGTGCTGCCAAACTACATGCTCACATACACTGTTACTTCATGCTCTTGCTAAATTTTAGTACTGCCATACTACATACTTGCATGTGTTGTCAATTACTACCAAATTAACACATGGGAATATCTCATCCAAAGGATAATACACTCAGAAGTGCAGTATCCCCTTACAGTGCACTTCAGTGTCAGCAATTCATCTACCTGTGTGGGAAATGAACTCACAGCCTTCTTCACCAAAGATGGAGAGTGCTTCTTTCCAAAAGAAATTCTTCATATTACTGTAAAATCCATTTTAGAGTAAAACTATACAAACTTGCTTACCACTTATGACTGGATCTATAATACAGTGCCCCTTTTTATGGTCACGATCATAGTTGGCTGTGGTCGCACACCTGGAAAACACAATAAACATGATATTTAATAAACATAATATTTCTAATATTTTTGAAAAGTAACTTATTATTTGTATGATCCTGTATCTTTCTAATTTTTCAGCAGTATCTTTAGTTCACTCTGCAACACCACAAACAAAGCTCTACTACTCTCTCATAGCAGACTTGAAATTTGCACAGATATTCCTTTAGGCCTAGCTTACATTCTCACAGAACACAAACATACTTTCTGGCCTAGTTTGCTTAAAAGTAATGTCTTTTTTTCTGAAGTATCCTTGAAAATGCACTTTATGTAAAAGACCTTATAAAGTGCTGCAGAGGCAGGAAGGATTTCAGTTGTACAAGCACAAGTCAATGTAAGCTATAGATAAAAAACACAAACATGAACATTCTTGGTTGTATTTAAAATCAGTAAAAATACATCTTTAAAATCTGCTTTCCAGTGAATGTACTAAGTATTATGAGCTGCAGAAACCTTATTTAGTGGGGATTTTAACATACTGTGCATCACCAACATTAGCAACTTATTTCAAGATTTCCATAGCAATTTTACTCAAGCATCTATTAACAATATATGTCAATACATACACCTCAAATTGAATAAACCCATTCTCTGTTGGATAGCTTTGAATAGCCCTCCAATACATCAGATAAGCTGAGGTCCTGCTGCAGTATAGACATTTGGGAAATGAAAACCAAAACTGTTGGTCTCATGAATAAGTTATTTCCTTCTTAAACAATATGATGCCCTTGCACTGGCCCAGTAATTAAGGAGCCTCAATCCTCACCACTAGCACCAGTGAGGATGTACACATTGGGAGGATGACAAGTACACATACAGTAAAGTACAATTTACCTTAACAGCACATAGAGATCACAGTCAGTCTGGGGCTGGTTTCTGCCTTTTTCTCCAGATCCCCAATAAGACTCCCCACTAGCACAGCTATAGGGTTAAGATCTCAGCCGAGTGGTCAAGCCAAAACCTCCAGCACCTTATCTGTCCAACCAGTGCTTTATGTCCCTGCATGTCTCTGCCCAAGTAGCTGACAAACACACACACACACACACACACACACACACACACACACACACACACACACACACACACACTTTGAGATTTGATTTATTTACAAACACACAGACACTCCTGGGGAAGGCTGGCACAGGTTTACTAGCTATACCCCCTTCTGCCCAAACTATAAGGTAGTTATCACTGCCACCAACCACTACTTATCAGCTACTATTAAGCCCTTCCCAAAGGGTGACCAATTCTACTGTGTAATGTTACTATTATCCAAATGGTAAGTGTGACCAACAGCAAAGCTATTGGAGTGGCCTATTTAGTGTCACAAAATACATATGCAAGTACTCTAAGAGCTTAAATATCTCTAAACAAACCAGCAACAACTAAGAGGTTTAAATATATTTAATAATAAAAAAAAAAAAAAAAAAAAAAAACAAAGAACTGTTGCAGGAAAGCAAAGACTCCTCCTGGAAAAACGTGAAGAAAATAGTAGTATAGAATCCACAGGAATCACCACACGAGATGAACTCTTGGTCAAGTCTTCATATGGCCCAGGACTGAAAGTGCACGTATACAGAACACATCTAACATTGAAAATCAAATGAATGCTTTAAGTTCCTTTCCTGTTTCAAATGGAACACCTAATTTTGAAGCCAATTTAGTTTCCTCTGCTACATCTGTAACTAGTAAATTGGCAAGCAATGATTCGATGCCTAACAGTTCTGTACCTAATTGTACCAATGATGCAAGTTCTGCTAGTGATACACCTCCCCCCAACCAGCAAGCAGCTAAAGCATTTCTTTTAGCAGGCGCTAAACCGAAGGACACAGCCCCCGCAACTAACTGTTTTTTACCGTTCCCAGTCAAGCAACAACCAGGATGGAGAGGCCGGTCAAACAGCAGGGGGCCGAGAAAAAGAAAAGGCTCCGAAGAAAAGTACACAAACACAAGGAAACAAAGAAACTGAACTCTTTAGTGTATAATATTTCTGACCATGCCTTGTCCGAATCAGATCTTTCTTTATTAGACAAAGGCCTCAATTTTATTCCCTCCCAAACCAGTTTCTTGAATGATGTTTTAATTGATTTGAGGTTATTTTGCCGCAATGTGTCTTTGAAAATTTTATTTAAAAATAATAGTGCTTTAGATACAAAAGCTCTAAAGAATTTCTTTAGAGTTAAAAGCAGCTTTATTCATCTCTTGCCACACAATGTAGAAAGTTTTCTGAAAATGTGTGAGAAGGATTTTTATGAATGGTTTGCCTCTAATAGGAAAAGATGCTGTTTTTTTAATGTTACTAAAGCTGAACAAGACTCTATTCACTCTCTTAAGAATAACAGGCATATTATTATCAAGCCAGCTGATAAGGGTGGGGCTGTGGTTATTATGAACTCTTCCGATTATGATAACACCATGAATAGGCTATTAACAGATGATATGGTCTATGAAAAGATTACTACTGAGAGGGTGAAAGAAATCATTAGAACAGTACACACTGATTTATATGACCTTCTGATGTGTGGCCAGATAAGTTGTGAGCTTTATGAATATTTTCTGATAGAATTTCCCACTATTCCCATAATTAAACGCCTGCCTAAAATTCATAAAGACATCAATCCTGTACCGATGAGACCCATAGTTTCCAGTGAACGTTGGATAACTTCCACTATTTCATCTTTTGTGGAAGGATTATTAAGACCCTTGGTAGATGATATCCCCATTATTCTCAGAGATTCATATCAATTGATAGAGTTTCTAAAAGAATTTAAACTAAATAGTGTGGACACAGACTTGCTTTTAGTGACCATGGACGTTAAAAACCTGTTCACCTGTATTCCTAATGACCTGGGGCTTCAAGCCATCAGAGAGATTTTAGTCACTAATTCTGCTTATAGCAATAACAGGCAGATCCTGATTAATTATTTACTTGAATTAATACTTAACAACAATGTTTTTCTATATCAGGATCAACTTTATTTGCAAAAATGGGGGGTTGCCATGGGCACCCCTTGTGCGAATAGTTATGCTAATCTTGTAGTCCACAACTGGGAGCTTAATTGTTTGTTTAAACATGCAGAATTCAGTAAAATAAAAATGTACAAGAGATTTGTGGATGACGTTCTTTTTTTGTGGGAAGGTACAGAATTGGATTGTTTGAACTTTATTAAAGAGTTAGATGTTACCACCCCCTATTTAAGATTTACAGCTGAGACATCTCCTTATCGGATACACTATTTAGACTTGACATTGGAGTTGAATGGCAATAAGATTGATACGTCTTTATACAGGAAACCCACATGGAGAAATACACTGTTACGTTTTGAAAGTATGCACCCTAGGTTTACCTTTAAGGGGATCATATCAAGTCAAATGCACAGAATATATAGAATTTGTAGTGACAGGAATATTTTACATTTAGAACTCAACAAGTTAGAAGCCTTGTTTAGAGAAAGAGGTTATCCTACTAAGTTAATTACTGAATGCAAACAGGAAGTTATCAGGAAAATAAATGTTACACGAGATTTAGTTGATCCTGATAGGAACATTCTTAAAATCCATACTAAGAATAGAGAGAAATTCACTGATAAGTTGAGTTATGTCACTAAATATACAAGTGATGTGGCTAACCTTAATAAAATCATTATTAGGAATTGGAATGTTTTGATTATGGATCCTTTTACTAGAACGATAGTGGGCGACCATCCTAGATTTAGTTATAAAACCTGCCACAATCTGAAACAATTACTTTGTCTAGAAAGGATTTTACAACATAATAATGGGATAAGTGACCTACAGGGTACCTTTCCTTGCGGGCGGTGCCATATGTGCCCGTATATTTCCAAGAACGTCAGTTTTCAACATCCTGAAGGGTTCTTTACCTTTGTACCTAGGCTCCACAGTGATTGTAATAGTGTTAATTTAATTTACTTAGCCACTTGTGACAATTGCAAAGTATTTTATGTGGGCCTTACCAAAAGGAGACTTCGTGACAGGATTTATAATCATTGTTACGACATTAAGAAGGGGCATGAAAGTAATGCTCTAGCTAAACATATTGTTGAACATAAAACTCATATGTTTAGTTTCAAGGTCTTGGAGATGCTGATACCTAACAATAGAGAAGGTGATAACATTAATCAGTTGGCCATCAAGGAACTTAAATGGATTTTCACTTTGAAAGCTCATATTTACCCTGGCATTAACCAGTTTGTATCTGTTAAACCTATTCTCAATAGCAGAAAACCTTGATGTTAATATAGATTTTCAAGGTTTTTGGGTTGAGATGTTTGCCCCACAGCACACCCCACTTTATTGTTCATTTTCCTTTTTGTATTCTCTTTTTGATTTCATTGGCCCACATTTTCTATTTTGTTAAATATTATGGGGTTTGTCAGTTATTCATTTAGTACATCACCAGTTTTATTTAGAGAAATGTATTCTTTCACATGCATTTTTTTGGTTATTCATACCAGTTACATTCATTATATGTTTATACAGTGACAGGCCAATACCAGTCCTGTCCTACTTATATGTTTTGTATATGTCTGTTAGTTTTATATTCACTATACATTTTTTTAATCATTGTCTCATATTCTTTATATTTTTTATAGTTTAAATTTTGGCCATATAATATAATATGATTTTAAGTTGATTCAGTGGTTATTTTTATATTGAAGCATTAACAAAACCAGTTGTCAAGTTTCTCACATATATTTATTAACAAGAATTAGCTTTTCAAGTAGTTTTTTGACTGTCTTCTCACCGATCCCTAAATACATCTGGGACTACCAGAGAAAACTTGCTATTTCCGATATTACAACACCAATAAGCGCAACTTCATATTGCGCCTTATAGTATTTTTGATAGCTTGTTTTGTTTTTAGTTACCTTAGTGTTTAATTTTTTGTTCAGTTCTTGGTTTGGTTTCTAGATTGGATGTACGCATCCTGTTGTGTATGTGACACATCTGGGAGAAATTGAGAAACGTGGCTTTTGCAGCGCAGTTTATATGGCATTTTGCCAACTCTTATTTTTGGAGAGTTCGCTATTTGTTTCTGTGGGCAGTTGTACCAGTCCTGGTGTTCAACGATGTTTTTGATCTCTTAAATTTTGTGTTTAGGAGGTGACACGACTTTACAGGATACAATGCATATGGAGGAATGTTTTTAAGCATCGAGTTGCTGTTGTTTTTGATTGGTTCTATTGCAGGGACCTCCTTGGTGACTGGTATGTACACAAAGAGCCGAGGACAGGAACATTTATGTGAATAGTTTGGAAAGGTGATACTTCTCGGGCAAATATCTTGTTTAAGTTTGGGATAAGCTGGTTGGTTTTCCAGATTAGCTTGTCATTCATACTTAAGGTTCCGGCAGCAGAGAATTTCTCTGTCGAGCAGCTTGTTTACTATCTAAAGCTTCTGCCTTGACAGCAGCGCTAGGTTCGATAAGCGTTTTAACATTTGCTTAAAAAATTTTTAAAGTAAGACATCCTAGGATGTCTTAGATGTCTAAAATGATGGGAATTATGTCCATGAATTGACTTATAGTTAAGTGATATACTAATACTTTAAGTTTATTTTAATATTAAGTTAAGGTGAACATGATGACTTAGACAATTATATTGTCGTTTCCCTACTGGATTTTTAACATATTTGGGACAAATATGATTACAGCATGTCTTCCTGCATAGCATCTATCAAATGCTAATTATGTTTTTTAAGCTGAGATCAGCCGGAGATTTCGACATCCTAGAAATTACAATGAATCGGAACTCGTTCTGGTTTTGGCACATATGTCATGTTATTACTGTATCAGAGAGGTTTTTCGTGACAGTTGTTTTGTATAATGTGATTTATTTTATTTGAATTTTGTATTTGAAGGACATGGTCTGTTAAACTAGTTGATTTTATTGTTATTACGAATTTTTTCTAATTCAGCATATTGTTTCTTTAACAAACGCACTGAGTAAATTGTTGATGAGTCAGTAATTGATCATTATTGATTAATTTCTTGGCTTGCGCGCCAAAATGTTTTATATATAAGAACCTTGTTTTTATGGCTTTAATACACCTGAAGAAGCGTAGTACAACTACGTGAAAGCGCTTGTGTTTTTTACTTTAATAAAGAAGACATTACGTGTACCTGAGTTCATCTCGTGTGGTGATTCCTGTGGATTCTATACTACTATATTTAATAATAAATAATAAAAGAACAAGACAATACTCAATTACTCAACACATTGACTACAGAGTTTAGAATCACAGGAAATATTTTAAAACAGCATTGCGGGACAGTCTCAAATAAATACAGAAAACATCTATACTAAAACTAATGTATTTCGGCTTTTCCCGGTAAGGGTTCGCCATAGTGGAACTCCGATCTGCTAATAATTGGCAGTGGATTTTTACAGTTATGAGATGTCAGCCTGATGCCCAACCTTCAAAGAAGGCACACCCATTCACACAAGCACCTACCTGCATGTCTTTAAACATCAATTGACCACGGGGAGGACACGCAGACTCCACAAAGAAGGCGCTTCAGCCGAGTATCGAACCAGAGAACCTTTTGTTGTGAGGCAACAATGCCAACCGCTGCACCATCGCGGCCTATCACAGAAAACATCTACACTAATCTTTACTATATTCCTATCTATATCTAAAAGATACTATGTCCTAAAAGACCTAGTTACAGAGCAAGGCAAATGTAGATGAGAAGTGCTGGATAGATGTTTCTAGATACAAGACAAGATACAAAATGCCCAGTCTCTGATAGAGTTCCCAAATTAATATCAACATTACTACTGGGTTAGCCAGGATGACATCACACTTTGTCACCTGCCCCCAGTTCCCAGGCTAAACAGATACTTAGAATTTAACAGCTCTGTATCAAAAATACTTAACTCTCAGAAGTTTGTCTAGAACTGAAAGTCGTAAAACAGTTAAGCACTTTTACATTTTAAACCTAGTAATTATTTATGTTTCCAGACAATAGAAAGAAACCTCTAGCTGCAGACATCCTCTCTCTTTTAGTGAAACTAACTTTTATAGCACATTGTAAAACACTTTTAACTTATTTTCCTGAAGTTTGCAAGTTAACTCTGCAATTTTCCAGTAGGGTACACTGTGGTTACATTCTTGAAGCTCAGAACAGAACATACAGTTCAACACACACTTCTGCACCAGTAGTTTAATATACACTTAACATATCATTCTCTTACATTTGTAAGGCAAACCTGTGGAACATATTAATATTTAGAAATAATATTATTTACAAATTTCCAAATAGTTGGGCTGACTGTCTCACAATCCGCCCCCAAAACTCAAGCTAATTTTTCAAGTGACCCTTGAGAAATGTTGCTTGAGAGGGTTGAGCCTATCTGGGAATACCTTACTCCATTCCCTGTCTTGAGATCCCATCTGCTTTGGCATTGCTAACCCCACTGCAGTGCTGCACTGTCATATCATATGCTTGCAACCCTAAGCTCCACCTTAATAACTTGGCATTTTGCTGGCTGGCTCAATGTAGCCATATTAAAGGATTGTGGTTTGTAACTACAGTGAATTTCCTTCCATACAGATAAGGCTGAAGTTTCTGCAGTGCCCACACTATGGCTAGGCATTACTTTTCTACAGCTGCATAGCATTCCTCCCAGGGTTGGAGCCTATGACTGAGATAAAACACTGGGTGCTCTTCTCCCTCTGAAGAAACCTGGTTAAGTACAGCCTCTGCTTCATGGTTTCAAGCATCCACCTCCCCAATAAATTATTTGCTGTAATCTGGACTGGTTCACACAGGGGGTCCTCCCAAAACTTTTGTTAAGCTCCTTTAAGCTTCTGAAATGCCTGCTCACATGCTGGAGTCCACACTATCTTATCTGGCCTGTTTTTCCTTGTCAGGTCTGTGAGGGGAGCAGCTATGGTACTATAAGTTGTACAAACTTTCTGTAGTATCCTGCTGTCCCTAAAAATGCCCTCACCTGCTTTTTGGTAACAAGGGTAGGCCATGCCTGAATGGCTTCCACTTTGGTGAGTTCTGGCCTGATACTACCACTCCCCACTCTATGTCCCAAGTAGGAGCTCTCTGCCATACCCACCTGACATCTGCCGAGCTTAATGGTCAACCCTGTCCTCTGTAGTCTGTTCAGCACCTCCCTGACATGTTGAAGGTGCGCTTGCCAGGAGTGGCTGTAGATGGCAACATCATCTAGATAAGCAAGGGCAAAATCTCCTGCTCCTGCTAGGATATGATCTACCAGCCTCTGGAAAGTTACTGAGGGATTTATCATCCCAAATGGCATCTTTGTAAACTCATACAAACCAAAAGGAGTCACAAAGGCTAACCTCTCTCTAGCACTGGGTGTCAAGGGCACCTCCCAGTAACCGTTGGTAAGATCAAAGGTGATAAGATACTCAGCCCCACCCAGCTGTTCTAGGGCCTCATCTGTCCTAGGCATGGGGTAAGCATCTGCCTCTGTGTGACTATTTAATTTCCTGTAGTCCACACAGAACCTGGTGCTGCCATCATTCTTTGGTACCAGCACCACTGGGGAGGCCCAGGGACTGCTGGACTCTAGAATTGCCCCTAGTTCCAAAATTATCTGCATCTCCTCCCTCAGAGTGTGTTTGCCTCTCTCAGGCACCCTATAAGGGGCCTGCTTAATAGGGCTTTGGGGTCCTGTATCCACATGGTGCTGCACCAGGTGGGTGCACCCTGGTTTCCCAGTGAACATGTCCCCAAATTCCTGTAGCTCTGCTTGGATTTCTCGAACCTGGGTAGGGGATAGCTGCTGGGATATTCCTACCCCTTCCACTGAGGTGTCAGTCCGAGTATCACTGAGGAGATCAGTCAGCAGATCTCCCTCAGACTCCTCCTGCAATCCATTGCAAATACTCAGCACAAGGCCCTCCCTATCATGGTAAGGTTTCAGCATGTTAACATGATACAATTTGTGTCCTGCCTTCTGCCTAGCACTTCCACCATGTAGTGAACATCACTGACCTTCCTTACCACCTTGTAGGGTCCCTCCCTGGCTGCCTGTAGCTTGTTGTGCCTGACATGAATGAGAACCATTACCTACTGCCTTACAGCATACTCTCTAGCTCAAGCATTCTTGCCATATGAAACATTTTCTGCTGTTGGGCTTCTGCCAGATTGTCCTGGGCCAAGCACATGAGTTCCCTGAGCCTTGTCCTGAGGTTTAGGATATATGCCACAACAGACTCCTTGTGAGATTCACATTCACTCTCCCACTCACCTCAAATCAAATCTAGACATCCCCTCACCCTATGCTCATACAACAACTCAAAGGGTAACAAACCTGTGGATTCCTGGGGAACCTCTCTGTAAGAAAACAACAGACGGGGCAGATATTTGTCCCAGTCCCTCTTAAACTGGTCTTCAAATGCCTGTAGTATGGACTTCAGTGTAGAGTTTAACCGCTCAACAAGACCATTTGTCTGGGGATGATAGGGGGTGGTCATTAGGTGCTTCACCCCAAAGTACTTCCACAGACAAGCCAGCAGGTCTGACATGAAATTGGCACTTCTGTTAGCATTTCTTTTGGGAAACCTACCCTGCTGAAAATGTCTAACAAAACAGTTGCTATCTTTTCTGCCTCAGTGGAGCACAGAGCCACTGCCTCAAGGTATCTGGTAGCATAATCTACTACCACTAGGTATGCTTTTTCCCTGTGGAATGTGGGATTCTCACAGGCCCCACAATATCCATAGCTACCCTCTGAAATGGCTCCTCAGTCACAGGCAAAGGCATCAGAGGTGCTTTCACCTTGTCTCCCACCTTGCCTACATTTTGGCACTTTCCACAGGTTTCACAGTACCCTGTTACATCTCTAGAAATCACAGGCCAGTTAAAGTACTGTATAATATGTCTGTTTATACATTTTATGCCCATATGACCTGCAAAGGGAATATCATGGGCTATGGCTAGAAGTGATAGACAGTAGGCTCTGGGCACTACCAACTCCTGTATTCTCTCACCCTCTAGACCTCCGTCAGGAGTCCACTCTCTATACAGTAACCCTTTGTCCCAGTATACAGATCCCACTTTCCCTTTAGAGTCAGGTGCCCCACTAACTACCTCCCTCAGGCCTTGTAATGTAAGGTCTGAGAGCTGAGCCTGTCTCAACTCTCTCTTTGTAAGCCTTCCCAGCTCCCCTTCCACAGGAAGTCTGGTATTTCCTGACAGCAGTGCCTCACAGTCAGCCTGGGTACTACTACTCACCTCTGCCCTTGCAGTCACTCTGTCCAAGGGAACATCAGTACCCACAAGCAGCTGTGGCTTGCCTTCTGTCTCACTGCTACAGGGTAGCTCCCTCTCTGAAGTAACCACCTCACAAGTCCTTGGCTGCAAGTGTGCAGTCTGTCTGGGTCTCCCCCAGGCTACCAGACCCACATGCCTGTCTCCAAGCCTGACTGCTTTTAATGCTTGTAACTGCATGCACACATTGTACTGCATTAATAACAGCATTCCCCATCAAGACATCTGCAGGGATATCCTCAAACACACCTACTTGATGGCTTCCTTTTCCACCATCCCAGTGAAGGTGAACCCTAGTCAAAGTTATTCGGAATGGGGTTTCTTCTAAAGCTCTGGCTGGAGTAGACTGCCCAAGCAAGTAGTGCTCCTCTGTAACCATTGCAGGCTTCACAATGGTTAGGTCAGATGCTGTGTCTCTTAGCCATGGCATCCTTCCCATTCACTAAGATGGGATATAACCTCTTGTGGTAGTTTGGTACCCTTGTTGTCTCAAGACAACCTGCTGTTGGCATTTTGTCATTCCCAATTACTGGCTCTCCCACCTTTTGCTCCCCACCTTGCCTCCGTGGACATCTATATGCTACATGGCCCCACTGGTTGCATTTAAAACATTTAACCCTAGGTCCTGGATGTGTACCTGGACTAGTGGTTTCCCCTACTACTGGCAGACTCTGTTGAGGCATGTAAATTCTTGCATACACTGTTGGAAACTCCTGGTGTTCTGGCTGAAGTGTAATTCTCAAACAATCTGGAAATATATCGATGATTGATAAGTATATTTCTTGGCATTTTAACCTTTCAGAGTTCTGCATTGTCTAAATTTTGCCTGACTGAATTAGTTTATATATTTTCTAGCATTGTTTTCTGTTTCTCATCTGTCCTGAAACTGCTTCCCCCTATTCTTGTGGTGAAGTTTATAAAACTGGTCTAACAGCTTTTGTGTTATCTGATTGCTTCAAGGCTTGCTGATTTAAAAATAGTTTCTGTTTGTAAATTCCTGCATACACTGTTGGAAACTCCTGGTGTTCTGGCTGAAGTGTAATTCTCAAAAAATATGGAAATATATCACTGACTGATAAGTATATTTCTTGGCATTTTAACCTTTCAGAGTTCTGCATTCTCATAATTTCGCCTGACTGAATTATTTTATATAGTTTCTGGCATTGCTTTCTGTTTCTCATCTGTCCTAAAACTGTTTTTCCCCTCACCCCCACCTTTTTCTTGTGGTGTTATAGTCGGTGGCTTTGAAGTTGCTTGCCCCTACTGTAAATTTGATCTGGGTGAGAAGGCCAACCCACTTATGTTCTTTAACCTTGAATTTTTCTTCTGCTCCTTCTTCCTCTCTCCTTGCACCTTACTAAAAAATAATGCACTTTGTTTTGCTTTTGCATCTTCTTAAAAGTACTCAATTGTATCTATTCTGCTCTATTTATTACTGCTAGGTAGTAGCCTGATTAAATTGTAACTGTTATTCTAAGCCTTTGGTTGAAGCACTTCGGCTTCAGACCAGTTGTTTTACATTAAGAAGGTTTGTGATCTGCACTGTCGTGGCAGGACAGGTAGTTTACATCCTTCTAAGTTGAGAGTTGCTGATTGAAGGCTCAGTATCTGTTATTCTAAAAGTGTATTAGTTCTGGTTAAAGCACTTGGGCTTCAGGTCAGTTATTTTTCATTAAGAAGGTTTGCGGTCTGCACTCTTGTGGGAGGAGAGGCTAGATTCTGCCTTTCCGAGCTGGGAATTTCTGGTTAAAGGCTTACTGTGCCTTCTTATTTGAACTGTTTCTTTCTGAAATTGGTGCACCTTGTTTGCTGTAGCATAGACTAGATTCAGGCATCCTGAATCTAGCTTTGTTTGTATAACGAGCACTAATACAGGCCATCTTTTTTGGAGAAGGTTCATCTGCACCCTAGTGGCAGGAGTGTGCAGTTAGAACTTGTCTGATTGAAGACTGCTAGAACAGGGCTCCGTTTTGAGCTTTTTTACTGGATAATTAGGTATTTTATTTAAATCAGTTTGCTTGTTTTCTATTGTTATATAAAAATTGCATTTTATTCATCTGCTTTTACTGTATTTGTGTTTCTTCCTAATTTATTACTTTATTTTGCTTTTGCTGCTTGTTCTTCAAAGTACTTAATTGCATTTATTCTACTGTATTTATTACTGCTTGTTAGCAGCCTGATTAAATTGTAAGCCTTTCGTTAAAGCACTTGGGCTTCAGACCAGTTATTTTACATTAAGAAGGTTTGTGGTCTGCACTGTTGTGGCAGGACAGATAGTTTACATCCTTCTAAGTTGGGAGTTGCTGATTGAAGGCTTAGTGTCTGTTATTCTAAAAGTGCATTAGCTCTGGTTTAAGTACTTGGGCTTCGGGCCAGTTATTTTACATTAAGAAGGTGTGGTCTGCACTTTTTTGGGAGAAGAGGCTAGATTCTGCCCTTCTGAGCTGGGAGTTACTGGTTAAAGGCTTATTGTGCTTGCTTATTTGAACTGTTTCTTTCTGAAATTGGTACGCCTTGTTTGTTGTAGCATAGACTAAATTCAAACCTGCTGAATCTAGCTTTGTTTGTATAACTTGAGCACTAATCCAGACCATCTTTTTTTGGAGAAGGTTGACCTGCACCCTAGTTCATTTTATAGGTTCATAGATTAGTACTAGGCTAACTGCCCTTTTGGGTCATTTGAAGCCTAGCCAGTTACCCCATGTGAGAATCAAACCCTGCACCTTGTGTCTTTAAGGTAAACATGTACAACACATAGCACACAAAGTCAGTGTGCCAAGCAGTCACATCCCTTAAGGCTGAATAACACACCTGATACTCTTGTAATAGGTGACTCTATTGTCAGACACACTGACGTCCTGCTCACCAGGCTGAATAAAGAGAAGGTCACAGTGAGCTGCCTGTTGGGTGCTAGGATCCGCCACATAACGAAAGCACTCAGGTCACTCCAAAGCAAATACAAATATGACTCAGTCATTGTACATGCTGGCGTGAATGACCTGAGACGTACCTCCCTCGACTACATGAAAAGAGACATAGAGGAGCTCCCTGATCATGTAGCCCAGGCCGGTATGACCCTGACCTTGAGCAGCATCTTACCCTCACCTAGAATGATGCCACAGTATAAAGACAAAATGATCGATTTTAACAATTGGCTAAAATTTTGGTGTCATTCAAAGGGGATCCAGTGTCTGTCAGCCTGGGATGACATGCTCGACAAGCCAAGTTGCTTTGCTAGTGATGGCTTGCACCTGTCACCCCTGGGCTTTCGGATATTGGCAAAGGCTCTTGCCACCCCCATAGTGCCTTTTTTAGGCAAGGCTCAAAAGTCAAACCCACCTCCATAGACAGCACAAGGAACAAGAAACTAAGGGTAATGCTGCTAAACGCCAGAAGTCTTAACCTCAAGATGCATGCACTCGAAGCTCTCCTCAGTATGGAGAACATCGATATCTGTGCAGTGACAAAAACCTGGTTCAAGGCTCCAGAGAGCACTAGAGCACTACCAGGTTATACCTCATATCATGCTTTTCGGCCCCAAAACCCGGACCAAACCACAAAAGGAAGAGGAGTCTCCATATTTATCAAGGATATCCACACCTCCAGGTTAGTGGCATTGCACGAAGTATTGGAGACCATCCATGTGCAACTGACAGTGGGCAAGACTGCTTTTCAGTTTATAGCATCCTACAGACCACCCACTCAAAGTCAGGAATCCCACTCTGCTTTCCTGAAAACATTGGAGAACATGAAGATCTCTCCGAACACCATTATATTGGGTGACTTCAACTACCCAAACATAGACTGGGAGCATTACTCAAGCCCCAGCACCTTAGCCCAAAGGTTCTTGGAATTTATAAACTCAAATGCTATGGAACAACTAGTCACCACTCCCACAAGAGGGGAAAACATACTAGACCTGATCATTACCAACATGGGGACTCTATGCTCCATACCAGAAGTATATCCCTCATTGGTAAGATCAGACCATAAATTAATTTCACTGGATATCCACATCCCGACCCCACCCCCAGCCCAGAAAACCACAGTGAAAAACTTCTCAAAAGCGAACTTCATACTTCTCAAAACCAAAGTGGAATCCTTCAAGGCCCCAGGGCCAGTGGAAACTATGGCCCAAACTGCAGAATCCTATATAAATGCATTCTACGGACATCTCCAGGAATGCATGGATCATGCTATCCCAAACAAAATCAAGACCCAATCATCCAAAGGCAGGCATCCAGTCTGGTGGACCCAGCCATAAATAAACTGTACAACAGAAGGAGGAAGCTACTACATGACCGAGCAAAATCCTTAAAAGGGAAGGCATCTCTGATCAGTACTAGCAAAAAATTATGATCCCTCATGAAATCCTCCAAGGCCAGCTTCGAGAGAAAAATTGCACAGGACACTAAAGACAATCATAAGGCTTTTTTCAGTTATATTAGGAACCTGGGATGCAACTCCCAGACTTGTTCTGAGTTAATTCTAAGAGACAAAAAATACACTGAACCCACAGACATCGCCAATATCCTGGCAGACAGGTTCAGTGCAAACTTCTCCACCCCCTCCACCCCAAAAGAGCAAGTATCTATCCCAGCAGAGTGCAGCCTCCTAAGCATCTCTAATGCTCAGGTGAAGGCTGCCCTCTCCAAAGCAAAAAACACTGCTTCCATGGGACCAGATGGCATCCCGGGTTGTGTCCTACATGAACTCCAAGAAGAACTAATCCCTCAAGTAAAACTGCTGTACAATCTCAGCCTCACTACAGGATATGTGCCCAAAGAATGGCGTACAGCAACAGTGGTACCACTCCACAAAGGTGGCGCCTCTGTGGACCCTGAAAACTATTGCCCCATAAGACTGACTTGCCTAGTCTGCAAGGCTATGGAGAGGATCATCATGGAACTCATAAACAAAGACATTGGGGACCTACAGACACTAGATCCTACCCAATTTGGCTTCGTCAAGGGCAGATCCTGCCTTTTGAACCTGGTCGACTTCTTCAAAACAGTCACCAAGGCCATAGATGAAGGGAAGGTAGTCCACACAGCCTATCTGGACCTCGCAAAGGCATTTGACACAATACCTCACTCGGGCATCATAGATAAGCTATCCAGCCTAAATATAAACCCCTATGTCACAAGATGGGTTGCAAACTGGCTCAAAGACAGAACCCACAGAGTCAGAGTTGCTGGAGTCATGTCAGACTCGAAACCAGTCACAAGTGGCATCCCACAAGGTTCTGTCCTGGGACCTCTCTTGTTCGGTATTTACTTTTCTGAGGTACAGGCCAATGTGGGAGGACTATGGCTCACCAAGTTCGCAGATGACTGCAAACTGGGCACCATAATCGACTCTCCAGCTGACACAAACATCCTTCAGAAAGGTCTCGCAGAGATGGATAACTGGTGCCAGAGCCATGGTCTAAAGCTAAATGCCAAAAAGTGTCATACCCTTTGGCAAAAACAATATGCCCACAAATTACCACATAGGTGGTAACCCATTAAGTACAGAGAAAGTAATTAGGGCTCTGGGGACCCAAGTTGATAGCAATCTCTCCTTTGACAACCACATTGCCAAAGTGGTTAGAAAGACCTTCTACATAGCCCACCTCATCATGAAAGGATTCACATCTAGATCAAGAGAGGTAATCGTGCCCCTTTATTCATGCCTCATCAGGCCCATCATAGAATACAATGCCCCCTTTGGGATGTACCTTATCTGACACCTGCAGCAATTAGAAAGACCCCAAAAGTACCTCACCAGGAGGATCAAGGGACTCAAACAGATGCCATATGCTGCTCGGTTAAAAAAACTCCAGCTCTACTCAGTTGCATACCGCCTACTTCGAGGCGATCTATGCCTGACATATAAAGCTATGTCCAACCCAGAATTAATGGTCATGCTCCACCTCAGTAAATCTAAATCCCTTAGAGCCATGCGATCGAGGGACTTGAACCTCAGCACAAAAATAAATAGAACATGCTGGAGGGACAGATTCATAACCCAGAGGCTCCCTTCACTCTGGATTAGAATTCCAATTCATGTTAGGCAGAGCACCTCACTGACTCTCTTCAAGAAGAATCTTGATGAGTGGATGGGGGATCGTAGGTTTGTCCCGGGGATTACTTCCGTGTCACTATTAGACAGAGGCACAGTAAACTGAACTTTAAAAAGGGCACAGTATACTCAAATCAAGAGGTGGTGTAAGCCAAACACAATCGGGCTAGACTTATAAATGCCCCAGGGCAGATAGCCTAGTATGAACCTATGAACCTATGAACACCTTAACCATTATGTCATCCTCCCACCCCTTGGCAGGAGTGTGCAGTTAGAACTTGCCTGACTGAAGACTGCTGGAACAGGGCACAGTTTTTAGCTTTTTCTTGGTTAATTGGTTAATTTGCTTAAATCAGTTTGCTCATTTGCAACTGTTATATTAAAAAAATACACTTTATGCATCACCACTTAGCTAGGTTTAAACTATTCTCGGCACCATAAAGTCTGCTCTCCTAGAACTAGCCAGTTTTTAAATTTTAGCACTCAAATCTGTTTCTTTGAGCTCAGCACCTGTTCAGAACTCGTAAGTACTAAATAAGCTATAAATTACTACAGCACTCAACTTTCCGCACTTGTCTAAAGGAAAACAGTTTTTAGTACTTAATAAATAAGCATAATAACCTCTATCAAAACAACACAGATGACAATACCTGTGGGATTTCTTGGTTGTAGCAGTGTGCATGGTCTCAGGACAATGTCCAGGACATTATACCGATGTATCTGTGATTATGTAGAAACAAAATCACACTTCTTGACCTCAAACAAAGTCATCCAGTCTCTATAACTCCTGCTACGCAAGCTGTCATCTCTTCAGGGCAATGGAGACATAGAGTCCATAGTCAGATTAGAAGGTCCGAAAGGCCCTGGACATGACAGAGAGAAGCATTGTGATGGATGTGGTAAATAAGTGAATCAAAATAGGTGCAGTTTCTTTCAGCTCAGCACTTGTTCAGAACTCATTGTAAGCACTAAATAAGCTACAAATTACTACAGAACTCAACTTTCCTCATTTGTCTAGAGGAAAACAATTTTTAGTACTTAATAAATAAGCACCTCAATCTGTTTTGTGTGTGTTTTAATAAAAGACTTTTGGATTACTATTACCACTATCATTCAGTTCGTTCATATTTCTATTTCAATTTGTATCATTGTTGGCGGAGGACAGCCTTTATTGTACCCAATAGTGGAGGATTTTTTCTCATTGTGTATTTGGGATTCGTACTGGATTCGCCAGTACCTTGTATTTCATGTGGTTACTAGTTGCTGCTGTTTGGCTACGAGGAGTCCCCAGGATGAATGATCAATCACTTTTGAGTGAACTGATTAAAGTTATCCAAAGCCATTCGCAAAATATTTCAAACTCAGCCGATGTTTTAAATCCAACACAGGGATCGGACTTGATCACCACAATTCCATGTGCGCAGCGTAGTCAAGGCAACGCTGACAAGGAAGTGACGTCGACGAAGCAAAAGGAAGGCGGAAATCACAACAACAGGAATACGAGTGACGGTGAACGACCGCATAGTCCTGCAGCCAATGGACGTATTTCAGGACCGATTAGAATGGCCCATCTACATTTTGATCACCATTCACACTCTGGTAGGGGGTTGGACATTTATCATGACATCAATTTCGAAGAATGGCTTGATAAAACGTTTTCAGCGGTGAATGAATAAGCCGAAAGGAGGGTACCCACTAATACTGGTTTCAAGGACAAATGTAGACAATTCCAAAACCAGCTTACCAGGTACAAAAATTTAAGCTTGGACAATTTTTACTTGACTAAATGTATTGAACAAAGAATAGTGCCTAAGGGCCTAAGACTGAATAAATTTCCTAACAATACTGTGAATTATATGGAATTTTTTTAAATTATTACAAATGTATTAAATGAATGTGGGTTAGCGATCTTGAAGGCTATGATAGAAAATAATGTAAAATATATGGAGGTATGTAAGAAAGATATTGATATATTGAGAAAAGAAACTACGAATGATTTATTATTTACAGTTACTGAGTATAAGTATATTTTTTGCAAAACGTTACAGGATGTTGACATGATTATTGGAAAAAAATTACAAAAGGAAAATGGCAAAGTTAGAACGGAATATTGGCGTTTATAAAGAAGGAAAGGCTTATGTAGTCCACAATTCAAGAAGGTATAATGGGGCAGGAAAACATTATCATCAGATGGAATATAGGAAGAATGAAACAAGTTCATATAATAGATGAGTACAAAGGGATGACAATAACACTGATTATCAGATGGAATGTATAGAATTTAGTGAACCAGAGGACCCTTTAGGAGAAAGACAGGAGGTAAGGAGGTCTGAGAGAATCAGGAATCGGAATTGCCAACAATCATATGCGGAAGTGACTGGGAATCAAGTAGGAAGATACAAGGGAAGAGGATGGGACAGGAGATGAATAGTAGATTACACATATCAACCCCAGTTAAAACACATGAAAACAAATTGTGTACATTTTCTTTGGTTACGGATAAGACTAGTTCATTAGCAAATGGACTATTCTTGATGGATGAAGTAGATGAAGAGGTGATTGATGAAGAAATATTAGGTGACAATTATACAAATATAATACATACCTACAATAATTTTAATATATTCAATTACACAGACATGGCTATCACCCATGAATATTTTGGACTTTTTACAAAGGGACTTACATTTGTGCCAGTCAGTAAACTGAGAATAGAAGAGATAGTGCTAGATATTAAATTATTTACAAGAAAATTGAACTTAGCGGTTACATATCAAGACAATACAAGTAGTGAGAATAAAATATTGAGTAGAAGTAGTACATACAATCCCCCTTTGCAGCAGGATATACATAATTTTGAAGTGTGTACCCTCAATATGATTAGAGAGGGATACAAGAAGAGACATAGGGTAAAAGACAATCTTACAGATGAAGAAAGGAATATTTTGGAACAACTTAGTAATAATAAAAAAGTAAGAGTTATGAAACCTGACAAGGGGGGTGGGGTGGTCCTCATGGACTGTTGGGACTACACTGAGAGAATGCATAAAATTTTAGACATGGATTGTAGGTATCGTATCATCTCCACGAATTAATTGAATATTATATACAAAAGAATAGATTTAATATTAGAAGACAACTTGTTACAAGGGCTTATTGATGTGGAACTATATAATTTCCTTAGAGTCCCTAAACCAGTTATACCGGAAATCTTTGGTATCTGAAAAATACACAAAGACATAGCAGATCCCCCAATGAGACCAATAGTGACATCTAGGAGATCCAAAACTCAACCCCTGGCAATATATGTTGACACCAAGTTAAAAAAGTTTCATTTAAAATATGAACATATTTTGATAGATTCCTGGGACTTTCTGAAGAAATTTAGTACAATACTATTTCATGAAAGTTATTTGTTTTTAACAATTGATGTAAAAGACCTATTTTCAGTAATTCCACATAAGGAAGGTATGGAATGATTTGAGAAAATGATCATTGAATTCAACATGCTAAACCCTGATGAATTTAAATTAGTACTTGAAATATGGAATTGGTCCTGAAATATAATTTTATTTATTTTCAGGGAAATATCTACCATCAGCTTGATGGAGTTGCTATGGGTTCAGCGTGTGCTCCCATTTACGCTAATATTATAATGTTATTTTTGGGAGAAAACATATATTTTTGGGTCCAGTTTTCAGCAATACATTATAAGGTATTTCCATTTCCTGGATGATATTGTTATTATATGGGATGGTTCACATGAATTAGTTGAACAATTTATGGAATATTTGAATGACAGTACTAACTTTTTGAAATTTACATATGAGAGTAATAGGGATGAAACACATTATTTAGATGTCAGGATAAATAAGGATTATATTAAGAAAACATATAAATCAAACATCTTTAGAAAAGAATGCTATTCAAATTCCTACTTGCACTATCAAAGTGATCATCCTTACCACCTAAAAAGAAATGTGGTAAAAGGACAAATGATTAGAGTGTCTAGGATGACAACGGACTTTGTTGACTTTATAAGAGAAGTAGATTTTGTACAAGAGATGGTTAAAGAAAGAGGATATCCTGACAATATGGTGCAAACTATTAAAAAAAATAATTAAGAAACGTGGTAGTAGATATGGTCCATTGTTGGTGAGTGGACAGTACCATAATAGTACTATAAATAACAGTATTAGTACATATATAACTATGAATAATGAGGAAGATACAAATAAGGATAAGAAACAGTGGAAAAGGATATACCTCGATTAATTTTAACCTATTACTCTGATATAGGTTGGTTAAAAAAGTGCATTAACGGAATTTGGAACATGTTTAAAAGAATGCCGACAAGGACAAGTATATTTCAACAGCAACTTAAATATACTTTTAGGAGAAATAGGAATTTGAAAAATATTATGGAGAAAAAGACTGGAGAGGTAAAGGAAGGGGCATTGTTGAAAGTGGGCACACACAAATGTGGGAGGTGTGCACAATGCCCATTTATAGCCTGTAAAAAGGAAATAAATATCCCCAGCATAACTTTTACAATTAGGAGCTATGGTTCGAGTTGTTATACAAGAGGTATGGTTTATTTAGCTTATTGTCAATCATGCTGGGGATATTATATAGGTAAGACTGAAAGGCAGTTGAGAACCCATATATACGAGCATATTAGGGATATAAATAAAAGGAATGAGAATAATGCACGTTTTAGACATTCAACCATTTGTCAAAACATGAATATAAAATTATGGGTATTAGAGGAAGTGAAACAAAAAGAAAGGAGAGGTGATTGGGAAACATTTCTGGAGAATCGTGAGATGATTTGGCAGATGAGAGTGGATTCTTGTGTATACCCAGGAATGAACAATCGCATCTCTATTAAACCTGCTTTGAAGTTACTGTCATTAAACACAAAAAAGAAAAAAGAAAATTTTATTAAATTGTGCTTTCCACTAGTTATAATAAAACAGGACTACATGAAAAAGGCACATAGGTGGGTACGATATATGTAATGTCTTTATGAGCTATATATATATATATATATATATATATATATATATATATATATATATATATATATATATATATATAAATATCTTGCCATGAACTTTGTGTAAAAAGAAAAAAAACTTTTAAATAAGTTTTTTATAAGATCTATTAGATAGTTTTTTTAATAATTAGAATATTAGGTTTATCTTATTGACACATTTATATTTATTTATTTAAATACATTATTAGTGTATAGTTAATGATATACAACAAGTATATATATTTTGTATAATCCAATAGTCAAAGGATATTATAATATCGTTCTACAAAAATTTCTCTTGGGTTTTATAATATGTATTCTGTAATGTTGTTTACATCATATGTATAAGCCTTCATCTGCCTTCAAGATTCTATGTGTAAAAAGTTTTTTGTATATCAGACATAATAGATGTTTTTATAAAATGGTTATTTTTATGCATTTTTTAAACTAATAGTATGTAACTAATGATATTACAATTTGTAGTATATGTGCATGTCTGAAGCATTTTTATGTGAAGTGTAAAAATATTTATATGCAATTTCATTTTAAGCAATTTTAACAGATATTTCATATACAAAGTGTTACCCAGAATTGGCATTAATTAATTAATTTATCAATTTATTACTATGGTAAATAATTAACTAATGATTGTTTAATTAAGAGTATATAAACAGAATATTGGTATTAACATGAGATTCTGATGAAGTCTCACGATAAGAGACAAAAGTGCACTCAATCTGTTTTGTGTGTGTTGTAATAAAAGACTTTTGAATTACTATTACCACTATCGTTCAGATTTCTATTTCAATTTGTCTCATTGTTGGCGGAGGACAGCCTTCATTGTACCCAACAGGGGAGGATTTTTTCTTGTTGTGTATTTGGGATTGGTACTGGATTTGCCAGTACCTTGTATTTCAGTTGAAGCTTAGCCAGTTATCCCATGTGAGAATCAAACCCAGCACCTTGTGTCTTTAAGGTAAACACCTTAACCATTATGTCATCCTCCCACCCCTTGGCAGGAGTGTGCAGTTAGAACTTGCCTGACTGAAGACTGCTGGAACGGGGCACTGTTTTTAGCTTTTTTTTGTTTAATTGGTTAATTTGTTTAAATCAGTTTGCTCATTTGCAACTGTTATATTAAACAAAATACACTTTATGCATCACCACTTAGCTAGGTTTAAACTATTCTTGGCACCATAAAGTCTGCTCTTCTAGAACTAGCCAGTTTTTAAATTTTAGCACTCAAATCCGTTTTTTTGAGCTCAGCACCTGTTCAGAACTCGTAAGTACTAAATAAGCTATAAATTACTACAGCACTCAACTTTCCTCACTTGTCTAAAGGAAAACAGTTTTTAGTACTTAATAAATAAGCATAATAACCTCTATGAAAACAACACAGATGACAATACCTGTGGGGTTTCTTGCTTGTAGCAGTGTGCATGGTCTCAGGACAATGTCCGGGACATTATACTGATGTATCTGCGATTATGTAGAAACAAAATCACACTTCTTGACCTCAAACAAAGTCATCCAGTCTCTATAACTCCTGCTACGCTAGCTGTCATCTCTTCAGGGCAATGGAGACATAGAGTCCATAGTCAGATTAGAAGGTCCGAAAGGCCCTGGACATGACAGAGAGAAGCATTGTGATGGATGTGGTAAATAAGTGAATCAAAATAGGTGCAGTTTCTTTGAGCTCAGCACTTGTTCAGAACTCATTGTAAGCACTAAATAAGCTACAAATTACTACAGAACTCAACTTTCCTCACTTGTCTAGAGGAAAACAGTTTTTAGTACTTAATAAATAAGCACCTATCCAGGCATGTCTAAGGGTCAGCTCCCAATGTTTTCTCCTGTCTACCTGATGAATCTGGGCATCTTGGGGCAATGCAATTGCCTCATGTACACAGACAACCTTCTCTTCCTACCACCCAACACTACAACCTGTGAGAGGTGCACTTATATAGCCAAACTGGAAGCAAAGCTCTCTTCACCAAAGACTGGACTAGACAGACAAGAGAAGGTAAATACTTGGACTACAGCACACTCATCACATAGTCCCTCAAAACCTATACCACCAAAACAGACACAGAGAAACACAAAACACACCTACATTCAGGGAGGCTCTCAATAAAAATCTGTTCAAGCAACAGAGACCTCCAAAGCAGAAATGTAAGCAACCTCCACCCCCTAACACAACCCAAATGACACATAGCCCAAAAACTCATTGTGCCACTCAACCACAGCCCATAAGGCATAACAATGTACCCAACACTTTAGTCATAGGTGACTCTATAGTTAGGCACACTGATGTTCCACTCAACAGGCTAAACAAGAAGAAAGTTGCTGTCAGCTGCCTGTCGGGTCCCAGGATCTGCCATATAACACATGCACTCAGGTCACTCCACAACAAGTACAAATATGACTCTGTCATTGTCCATGTTGGTGTGAATGACCTGAGACATACCTCCCTGGACTATATGAAAAGAGACATGGAGGAGCTCTCCGATCTTGTAGCCCAGGCAGGTATGACCCTAGCCCTCAGTAGCATTCTGACATCACCCAGAATGATACCACAGTACAAGGACAAAATGACTGACTTCAACAATTGGCTAAGCTTCTGATGTCATTCTAAGGGGATCCAGTATCTGTCTGCCTGGGATGACATGAACGACAGACCATGATGCTTTGCCAGAGAAGGCCTGCACCTGTCGCCCTTGGGATTCCAGATACTGGCTAAGGCTCTTGCCACCCTTATAGTGCCTTTTTATGCAAGGTTCAAAGGAAAAATTCACCACCACAACAGGTTCAAGCAAGCAAAATCTGGGGGTAATGCTACTCAATGCTAGAAGTCTAAACCTCAAAATGCATTCACTCGAGGCACTCCTTAACATTGAGAACATTGACATCTGTGCAGTGACAGAGACCTTCTTCAAGGCTCCAGAGAGCACCCCTGCATTACCAGGATATAATTCATACCACACCTTTCGGCCACCTAACCTGGACCAAAACAGTAAAGGTGGAGGCCTGTCCATATTCATTAAGGATATCCACACCTCCAGGCTAGTTGCTCAGCATAATGCATCCAAGATTATCCAAGTGCAACTAACTCTGGGCAAGACAGCAATCCAAATTGTAACTTGCAACAGATCACCCACCATGCCACAGGATTCCCACTCCTCATTTCCTGATACACTGGAAACTATTAGGGCAATTTCAACTACCCCACCATTAACTGGGAAAACTACTCATGCACCAACTCTTTTGCTCAACTTTTTCTGGAATTCATAAATTCCAAAACCTTGAATCAACTTATCCACACCACCACCAGGGGCAGCAAAATCCTAGACCTGGTCCACACCAGAGGTCAATTCCTCATTGGTTAGATCCTACCACAAGCTAATCACCCTAGACATCCACATTCCACCCCCACCCCCCATTAGGGAAACCACCATAAAAAATTTCTCCAAAGCCAACTTCACGCTTCTTAATATAGAGGTGGCAAACATCACGACACCCATGCAGACGGACAATAAAAGTACGACTGCTGAATCCTACACAAATGCACTTTATAAACACTTACATGAGTGCATGGATCATGCAATCCCTAACAGAACCAAGATGCTATCCTCCAAAACAAGGAAGCCATTCTGGTGGTCCCCTGCCATAAACAAACTCTACAACAGAAGAAAGAAACTGTTGCAAAAAAGAGTAAAATATCATGATTGGAGGAATTCCCTGGTCAGTCTCAATAAGAAGCTGAGATCCCTCATAAAATCCTCCAAAGCTAGTTATGAAAACAAAATCACTACTTATTCCAAAGACAACCACAAAGCATTCCATAGCTATGTCAAGAATCTCAATGGCAACATGCAGATCTGCTCTGAGTTACAGCACAATGGCACTAAATATACAGAACCAACTGATATTGCTAACATCCTGTCAGATAGGTTCAGTGCTAACTTTACCCCCACTCACCACCCTAAAGGGCCCATCTCTATACCAGAAGAATGCAAAGTTCCTGTAATCACGACTGCACATGTAAAAGCCACACTCTCTAAAGCCAAGAACACAGCATCCATGGGACATGACAACATCCCAGGCTGTGTTCTACATGACAATGTGCAAATCCACAGCAAAAACAAAGTACGGACAAAGCAATATATCCAAAATAGTTTATTGAATTAAACCACACAAATAAATCCGTCAAGCGCTTAATACTGAGCTTTGTCAAGATAAAAAACTTCTGGGAATTCTTCTTATTTAAATATAGGCATAGTGAATCATGTGATCAATTAATTAAAACTTAATTAAAATCCGTAAGTAAGTTATTAAAGCTGTCACACCATATTGGTGCACTTACATATCACAAAACTTGAAACTGCCCATGAAGGTCTAGTTATATAAGTAAACACTTAATATAAAACACTTAATATAAAGCAATGAATGTTAAAACAATATACAATAAAAACGTATTCATGTTCCAAAACCATGGATTCTTATTTAAAATCTAGTTACATTAATGATGCCATTGAAACAATGTTGGAATACTGATAAATATATCAAAATCATGGACCCCTATTTTTTATAATTTGGCCTTTCTTAATTTCAAAACACTACTGAGATTTATATTGTCATTAAGACCGGGCCATTTACCAGCATCTAATTTTAACTGCCATAAGAGCTCTTTGAATTCCAATTTGGTTTCCCAGTCTCCTCCCCTATTATCAGGTTCTATCTGATCTAACACAATAAATTTAAGCTCCATGTTAGAGCACATCCTTGAATGCTTGTAAAAGGCATTAGATTCTTTCTTCTTACAAACATCATATATATGCTCATAAATTCTTTGTCTCAGCGTTCCTTCCATTTTTCCTATGTAAAAACTGTGGCATTTTGTGCAAAAACCCAAATAAACCACATATTTTGTGCCACAGTTAGAATACCTATTGGCCTGAAACAAGTACTTCCTTGATGGAATGTATACAGAATGACCACTGATGATCGCTGTGCATTGTTTGCACATTCCACACTTGTATGTCCCCTTTTTACGCCCACCACTTGGTGTGCCTACCATCTGCTTTCTTTCAAATATTTCCTTCATGTTGGTATCCCTACGTCTAATAAATTTGGGTGATCAGGTACCACCCCTCTTAACTCATCATGGAGCGTGAGGACCGGCCAGTGTCTTAATACCGCTTCTTCTATTAAACATGAATTGTTAGAAAAAGTATGAATATATTTGCCAAGACCTACATTCCGAGAGTCAATGTCTGCCTTTCCTACCTGCATATCAGTCAAACCTAAAAGAGGGGGATATTTTTCATTCCTATGCCGAATTGTCTCTTGGGATAAAGCATTCACTAATTGGACAGGATAGCCTCTCTCTAGAAATCTCTCTTTCAGAAAATCCACCTCCTCCAAAAAATAGTCCAAAGTACTGGACATTCTGGAGGCACGTATAAACTGTCCTTTGACAATTCCCTTTTTTGATAAAATGGGTGACTACTCTCAAAGTGCAAGTATGAATTCGAATATGTAGGTTTCCTGTATAATTTAGAGGCAAACGTGTTGTTAATTACATCTTTAACAAGAGTGACATCCAAATAGTTCAAAGTGTCTTTGCTAACAGTATGTGTAAAAGCCAAAAATGAAGTAGTAGAATTAATGTAATGAACAAAATCTTGAAACTCAATTTCCATTCCACACCATAAAAGACAGATATCGTCCAGGTATCTGACATAATGTTTAATGTGCCTTGCCCAATCTGTTGTAAATATAAAAGTTTGTTCCCATTTGTGTAATACTATGTTTGCATATAGGGAGGCACACGAAGTACCCATCGCCACACCCGTCTTTTGTCTGTACACTTCTCCATTAAAGCAAATAAAATTATTCACCAGAACTATTTCCATAAATTCAACCAATAAGTTGGTGACATTTGCATTGAGGTTAGCTTCATTAGTTAAATCCTCATTGAACCATTCTAAACCTGTGGAATGGGGTATACTAGGAAATAGCTGTACTATATCTATAGTAATCATAAAAAGGTCCGGATGATAAAGGTGCGGGCCAATACCCCTAAGAAAATCCCAAGAATCCTTACATAAATGCTTCAAGGATGTGACAAATTTCTTTAAAACATGATCTATAAATTTACCTAGGGGCTCCATGATACCTCCTTTACTGGAAACAATGGGCCTAAATTCCAAAGGATTGAGACCTTTGTGAACCTTCGGAATACCAAAGATAACTGGAGTTCTTGGTTTAGGAACAGACAAATAATTATACAATTTCTCATTGATGGCACCCTGCAGTAAATGATTCATTAACAAATAATTAATTTTAGAATAGGCCAAGTGCAACTTATTTTTAGAGATCAAATCATATTGTTTGGAGTCCTGTAACATACAGTGAATACGAACATCATAATCCGTGGTGTACATTAAAACCAACCCACCCCCTTTATCTGGCTTCATCACCCTGCACTTCTCTTCTCTAAGAAATCCTATTAAATTTCTTTCATCCAGACTTAAATTTGATGGAATTGTAGAAAATTTCCTATTATTAATTAGTCTTATATCTCTCTCTACCAGTTCCTCAAACACTTTAATAGAGGGATGGGTGGGAGGGTTGAAAGTACTCGTTCTAGAAAGCGTACTATCATAACAAGGTTGACCCTTGAAATAAAATAATAAATTCAAGTGCCTGTGCAAGTTCTACATGAACTACAGAATTAATTGTTACCCCACCTAAGCACATTGTTCAATCATAGCCTCACCTCAGGCTTTGCTCCCACTGAATGGTGCACAGCGATGGTTATCCCACTCCACAAAGGGGGAGTCAACACGGACCCCAGGAACTACTGTCCTTTTAGCCTGACAAGCCTGGTCTGCAAGGCCATGGAATGTATCATCATGGAACTTATAAACAAAGACATTGGTAATCTCCAAACTCTGGAACCCACCCAGTTCAGGTTTGTAAAAGGCAGATCATGTCTCCTAAACCTGATAGACTTCTTTGAAGCAGTCACCAAAGCCGTAGATGAGGGTAAGGTGGTTCACACAGCCTATCTAGATCTTTCCAAGGCTTTTGACACCATCCCCCACTCTGGAATTATAGATAAACTCACTAAACTAGGTATAAATCCCTATGTCACAAGATGGGTTGCCAACTGGCTCACTGACAGAACCCACACTGTGAAAGTAGCAGACTCCAAATCTGACTTCAGACCAGTGACAAGTGGAGTACCACAGGGTTCAGTCCTGGGTCCTCTGTTTGGTATCTACTTTTCTGAAGTACAGGCTAACACAGAAGGTCTTTGGCTAATGAAGTTCGCAGATGACTGCAAACTAGGAGCCATAATCGAAACTCCTAATGATGTGGACATCCTACAAAAGGGCCTCACTGAGACAGATGCCTGGTGTCAAAGCCATGGCCTCAAGCTCAATGCCAAAAAGTGCATTGTCATCCCCTTTGGTAAAAACTCTGTACCCATGAGCTACCACATAGGTGGTAGTCTACTTAACACCGAAAGTGTGATGAGACCTTTAGACACAGGTGGAGAGTATTCTCTCCTTTGATAATCACATTGCCACAGTAGTCAGGAAATCCTTCTACGTGGCACACCTCATCATGAAAAGTTTCTCATCCAGGACAAAAAGAGGTCATTGTTCCCCTCTACTCGTCACTCATTAGACCCATTATAGAGTACAACGCCCCTTTTGGTATGTACCTCACAAGACATCTACAACAACTGGAAAGGCCGCAGAAATACCTCAAAAAGAGGATTACTGGCTTCAAACAGATGCCCTACGCAGATCGTCTCAAAAAACTCCAGCTTTACTCCATCGGATATCACCCACTCAGAGGTGATCTCTGCCTAACATACAAAGCTATGTCAAACCGAGAGCTGTTGGACATGCACCACTTAACGAAATCACAATCCCTCTGAACTACACACACTAGGGACCTAAACCTTGTCACCACAATAAACAGAACATGCTGGAGGGATAGATTCCTGTCCCAGAGACTTCTCATACTCTGGAACAAACTACCTATTTATATCAAACAAAGCTCCTCATTAGCACTCTTCAAGAAAAATCTTGATGATTGGATGGGAAATAGGAAATTCACCCTGGGGATCACCTTTGTGGCTCTGCTCGACAGGGGCACAGGAAAATAATTTTTTTGGGTGGTGAAAGCCAGGGTACCTTTTTGGCTAGGCTTATATAGGCCCTAGCGCCAATAGCCTATTAACTACCTATGAACCCATGAGCATATATGATGATTGGATGGGAAATAGGAAATTCACCCCGGGGATCATTTTTGTGGCTCTGTTCGATAGGGGCACAGGAAAATAATTTTCTTGGGTGGTGAAATCCAGGGTACCTTTTTGGCTAGGCTTATGTAGGCCCTAGGGCCAGAAACCTAGTCCCTACCTATGAACCTATGAACCATGGGTTCCCTTAGACCCATGAGCAACACTGGGTGTCCCTTTCCTATCCAGTGATGTCCTGCTTGCTAGGTATAGGTCTCCCTTCTTCCCCAACTCATCTACAGTAGTGCATTGTCTAACAGATAACCAGATTCACATGCCTTCAGGCAAAGTGCTAAAGGCTTGTTCCCTCACCAAAAGGTCTACCAGCCCTTCAAAAGTGGTGACCTGACATTCACTCACCCACCTATGAAAATAAGTGCTTAGTTCAACAACATATTCATACACACTTTCATAGGCCTTGTGTCTATGCTCACAATTTTTTTTTCTGCAAGCTTCAGGTGTTAACTTAAAACATTCTAGCAAACAGCTCTTTACAACGTTGTAATTTAAACAGTCAGTATCAGACAATTTGAAAGAACAGTTACAGCTTAAGCATGGAGTAAGGGGGTCAGAAACCGTACCCAGAGCCCTTTGTCAACAATATACTGTTTACATACCCTCTTAAACATATGAATGAAACTATCAAAATTATCCCCCTCTGTAAATTGTGGAAGAAATTTACTGACCTCTGTTGCTTCAGGGGTTTGGTTACTCCCTTCCCCATTACTTCCATGACTCTGGCGAAGCGTCAGCATCTCCTTTTCAGGTTGCCTTTGCCTCTCCTTCTCCTCAGCTTCCAGATGTCTCAGACTCTCTATTGCTTCTATTTCCAAACACTTGGCAACTCAAGTCTCTTTAACTTCAGATGGATTTTTAAGTCCTCTGTGGAAAGATTGAGCTGTCCATTATCTGAGAGTTGTACATCTCTATGGCCAGTCTGATTGCCCTCCTGGTTGCTATTCTCTGATGCAGGTGTGACTAAAGCTGCAATCATGTCTGCTTTAGTCAGGTTGATATGGACCAGTCCTTCAGCATGGCACATCTCAGCCAGCTGGCTCCTTGTCAGTTTTCCATACTCCTCTGCTGACATGCTGGCCTGCTCTCTCTGACTAACTAAGCTAACAAAAAAATAAATAAAACAATTGTGATATGAACTCAGAATGTTCACTGCATGGCTGATTAAGAGTACAAGCACCTTCAGTGACCACTGTACACAGGCTACAAGCCAATTAATATGGGATGTGGTTAACTAACCACTATCAACCAATTAATATGTGATGTGGCTATCCCACCACTGCCAAACAATTAGTATATAAAGCCCCTGCACTAGCCTAGTAATCAAGGAGCCTCAGTCCTCACCACTAGCACCACTGAGGGGCATACACATTGGGATGATGACAAGTACACACACAGTAAAGTACAATTTCCCATAAGAGCACACAGAGATCACAGTCTGGGGCTGGTCTCTGCCTCTTTCAACAGATCCCCAGTAAGACTCCCCACTGACACAGCTATAGGGTTAAGATCTCAGTGGAGTGGTCAAGCCAAAACCTCCAGCACCCTATCTATCCAGGCAGTGCTTCATGTCCCTGCCCAAGTTGTTGACACAGACACAGACTTTGAGATTTGATTTATTTACAAACACACAGACACTCCTGTGGAAGGCCGGCACAGGTTTACTAGCTATACCCCCTTCTGCCCAGATGATAAGTTAGTTATCACTGCCATCAACCACTACTTATCAGCTACTATAAGGTCCTTCCCAAAGGGTGACCAATTCTACTGTGTAATGTTACTATTATCCAAATGGTAAGTGTGACCAATAGTAAGGCTATTGGAGTGGCCTATACAGTGTCGCCAAATACATATGCAAGTACTCTAAGAGCTTAATATCTCTAAAACAAGCCAGCCACAATCAAGAGGTTTAAATATATTTAATAATAAATAATAAAAGAACAAGGCAATGCTAAATAACTCAAAATAGTGACTACAGAGTTCCGAATCACAAGAAATATTTTAAAACAACATAGCAGGACAGTCTCAAATAAATACAGATAACATCTAAACTAATCTTTATTATATTCCATTCTTTATTTAAAATATACTATGCCCTAAATGACTTACTTACAGAGGAAGGCAAATGTAGAAGAGAAGTGCTGAATGGCTGTTTCTAGATCCAAGACAAGATGCAAAATGCCCAGTCTCTAATAGAGTTCCCAAATTAATATCAACATTACTGCTGGGTTAGCCAGGATGACATCACATTTTGTCACCTGCTCCCAGTTCCCAGACTAAACAGATACTTAGAATTTAGCACCACTGTGTCAAAAATACTTATCTCTCAGAAGTTTTCCTAGAACTGGAAGTCGTAAAACAGTTATGCACTTTTACATTTTAAACCTAGTAATTATTTCTGTTTCCAGACAATAGAAAGAAACCTCTAGCTGTAGACATCCTGTCTCCTTCAGTGAAACTAACTTTTATAGCACATCATAAAACAATTTTTACTTATTTTCTTGAAGTCTGTAAGTTAACTCTGTTCTTTTCCAGTAGAGTACACTGTGGTTACATTCTTGAAGCTCAGTACGGAATATAAAGTTCAACACACACACTTCTGCACCAGTAGTCTAATATACACATAACATATAGTTCTCTTACATTTGTAAAGCAAGCCTATGGATCATATTAATATTCACAAATAACATATGATTATTTACAAAATTCCTGATAGCTGGGCTGGCAGCCTCACAAACAGTATCCCACTTCTTCCTTTATCCAACTAGAGCTGGTTTATGTGCTTCTTTTGCAACTGAAATGCCATCACAGATGTGTATTCTGTAGTCTTCTGAACTGCATCTACAACCATCTGCAAAAATATGCTTCCTAACATTTATTATTATTATTATTTATTGACATTTGTTGATGGGGAAAGTCCAATGGGCTTGAGACCCATTTTCAGTGGAGGCCCAGGATGAAAAGTTCCATGTTACATGAAAATCATTACATGAATTTGTAAGAAAACAAAAGTATAATTATAAAGCAAGTGAAATAGTACAGAAAACTATCTAAACAGCAAATATGTTTTAAAAAGGCACAATACAGTAACAATGGAACATTAGCATGCAGGAAAATTATACAGTTAGAAATATTTAACAATACAGCTCAATTGTTTTTATGGGAGGGAGTAGGAAAAGGGAAAGATAGAATTACAGAGTTAAACGTAAAGGTAAGACAGATATAGTTAGAATCTTATAGTTAGGTAGTGGGAATAAGTAGATTATAGGTGGCATACATTTAATGGTATTATTAAAAGGAGAAAGTGACAGAGAAGAGAAAATGTGTTAAGATGGTTGTACTGATGTGTGGACTATGATACTAAAAATTAGGGATAACTCGTATGGTGTAACATCATAGCATGTACATAAGTATGTCTGAATTATCCTCCCTTTTTTTAGTTATTTTCCTTGTTTCTTAGATATACCATTGGCTGAAAGTCATCACCGTCCTACCCTTAAATAATTTCTGGTGAGGCATTTAAGCATTTCTTTAATACTCCACTTCTAATTTTTCTTCCTTTCAGTGTGTGCATATTAATTTTCATGAGACATTCTTTGCTAGGCTTGTGGTATAGCCCATGTATCACTTCTGGTACCCTGCACTGCACACCTACTACTCTGCCTACATCTGTAGAGAAGAGAGGCCACCAGAAATGTGCATACTACTCCAGATATCACCACGCCATCTTTCAGCACTGGGGAAGAATAACTACCCACTTTTTGCTGACAAAGCTTTTGCTTCCATGTTTCAGCATTGGCAGAGCTTTGATAAATGACTTCTCACATTCACTGTCCATTGTATATGTGATGCCCCACCACTGACCCAGTAATCATAGAGCCTCAATCTTACCACTAGCACCAGTGGGGGACATACATTGGGAGGATGACAAATACACACATAGTAAGTGCAAGTTCCCTTAAGAGCACACAGAGACCACAGTCAGTCTGGGGCTGCTTTCTCCCTCTTTCTCCAGATCCCCAGTAAGACTCCCCACTGGCACAGCTATAGAGTTGAGATCTCAGCTGAGCAGCCAAGCCAAGATCTCCAGCACCCTCTCTGTCCAACCAGTGCTTCAAGTCCCTGCCCAAGTAGCTGACACACACACTCTTTGAGATTTGATTTATACACAAACACACACACACCTGGGAAAGGCTGGCACAGGTTTTCTAGCTATGCCCCCTTTTGCCCAGTCTATGAGGTAGTTATCACTGCCACCAGCCATGTCCTTATCAGCTACTTTAAGGCCCTTAACAAATGGTGTCCAATCTTATTGCGTAATGTTACTATTAATCCAAATGGTAGTTTGACTAAGAGCAAGGCTATTAGGAGTGGCCCACAGTGTCATCAAATAAATATGCAAGTACTCTCAGAACTTAAATATGTCTTACCAATATAGCCACAATGAAAGGTTTAAATATATTTAATTACAAATAATAAAAGAACAAGAAAATACTCAGTAAACAATCACAGTTACATCAGAGTCGAAATCACAGGAAATATTTAAAACAACATTGCAGGACAGTCTCAAATAAATAAAGAAAACATCTAAGCTATACTTCACTATATTCCTGACTATCTCAAATAAATAAAGAAAACATCTAAGCTATGCTTTACTATATTCCTGACTATATCTAAGAAAAATTACTATACCCCAGTTAACTTACTTACAGAGCAAGCAAGCATATGTGGTGAGTGGATGTTCTTGTCAGGTCAAAGACAAAATATAAAATGCCCAGTCTCTCTCTCAGAGAGTTCTTAAATTAATATCTCAAATATTGCTGCTGGGATACTTGCAGAATGACACAATTTCTTGTCATCTGACTTCAGTTCTCAAGCTCAAAACAACTCCCACTGACGCAGCTGTTAGCATATAGCATCCACCTGTGAAAAAACACAGATCTCAGATCTTTTGGCAAATGGTGGAACTAGTAAAATAATTTACATTCCTCCATATTTAACGACAATACAAAAAACTTCCAGTTCTAGACATTATGTCTCCTGTTGCACTGAAACTGAATGATAACATCTCTTTTGTTTATGGCCCAGCCATAATGTAACTTAATCTCAACTATTCTTCTGAAGTTTTCAAGTTACTCCTATGTTTCAGTCTCCCTGTTAAACTTTACATGTCTAAACAGTTACAATAGTGTATATAAATTTCTGCTCAGTACTTTACAAAATAGCTCTTCAGCATACATCTGTACAATATGACATACAGTTCTAATACAGATGCAAAACAAGCATCTTACATGAAGCATGTTGACATTCACAAATGACACATAACCATATACAAGATTGCAGACAGCTATGCTGGCAGTATCTCCTTTTTGTTACACTTCTATATAAATTATACTAATTTTCACAAAGGGCATATAATTATTTATAAAATTCCAGAGAACTGGGCTGGCAGTATCTCCTTTTGTTACAGTATATCACATGATGCAATAATAAATTCTTTTCGATTTTATATGTTGTTTCCACTTAAGATTTTTGCTACCCAAGTGTGTTGCTTTCTAATTTACACTGAAACTAAGCTACCACATGCTGGAGTATTCCTCCAGCTCTATTATTTCTCTTATTCTTACCAGTCAATAAATGCGATATAATTGGTAAAAAATGAGTGTCCGGTTCCAAGGAAAGAGACAGAAAATACCAAAACTGTCGTTTATTAGTACATTAGGTTATGCGCTTTCATCTATCCTCCATAGACTTCTTCAGTCTTCTGTGCATGTGTGTGTGTGTGTGTGTGTGTGTGTGTGTGTGTGTGTGTGTGTGTGTGTGTGTGTGTGCGCGCTCCTGTTCATTCTCACCCGCTGAATGCTGTGTGATGAGAATTCCATTTTTTCCCCACACAGGAAAGAGAGGTGGCTGGCAAGTGCTGGCCAGTACCATATAATAGGGGTTAGGTCCATTTTGAATATAAATGATATCATGAGAGTCTCACATCCCTAGACTTGGCCATGCACCGGCATTCCTGTATGCATAACTTAAGATAACAAGACTCACTTAAAACTGTCATCTGCCTGCAGCTTCCAAAGCACACCTAGGGAGTTGCAGCCATAGTTTCTGGTATCATAGCCTGCCCCTAAGGAAAAGTGAGCCAGCAATTACGCACTCTTTCCACTCCAGTCTTGTCCAGCCTTTTGGCATCCTGCATGCCAGTTAAAACCAATTCACAGTGGCACACATGAACACTCTGCATCATGCCAAGCATCCAGCATATAGACAATCTGTAACCACAAGCCTACCTCTATGACCTATTACAAAGCTGCCTTACCTGCATATACATATTTTTTAATCCTTTGTTAAGAGAGCTTTTAAAATCTATGTTAGGAACTTCTACAGACCCACCAATGTCTACTTGTTACTTTAGTAACACTTTTAAATAACTGATTTGTATGACATGATTTTCCAAATTTAAACCCCTCGATTCCCGGGCTATGAGGTACGATTACATTTTTCTCATTACAAATAACTTTATCAATTTCCAACTACAGAAGTTTAAATAGTTTATACTTTACTGCCTCTCCTCGGTTCCCACTTAGTGAAGTGGAGTGCCACACCCTTCCCTCCTTACCTCTTATACCCTTCTAAAACCACCCCTTCCTCCTATGGATGGTGACAGGAAGTTATCAAAGGTATGACTCAGTCAGTTTTCAGCTCTTCCAGTACCACCCTTCCTCCATTGAACTGTGACAGGAAGTTATCAATGGTATGAGTCATTCAGTATGCAGCTCTTCCGGTACTACCCCTTCCTCCCATTGTTTGTGACATGAAGTTATCAGAGGTATGATTCATTCAGTATTCAGCTCTTCCTGTACCACCGCTTCCTCCCAACATTTGTGACAGGAAGTTATCAGAGGTATGACTCATTCAGTATGCAGTTCTTTTAGATTTTAGGAATGAGGCTGGCTGGGGCCCGGTGCTTTGTCTGCTTTAACTGTAGGATGTGTTTCAGCACCCTTTCCCTATGTACATAGACTGAAAAACAACATAGTTCCTTCTTCTGTACTAACTATCCTGTTTGAATGCATTGTCTCCCACAGAACTGCATGTTCCATTTTGCTCAATACTAATATATATCTGTATTCTGTATCATCTTTCTTAAGATTTTGCTGTATTTTCTCTAGTTTGGATTTTTATTTCTCTCATAACAATTTCTGATAAAGTAGACTTGGGCCTAGCAAAATGTATCAATTAACAAAATATAGTAATCAATTAATCTAAACTTCTTAGTTCCCAATCTCTCACTTTGTCTCATTAACCTTGTGCTTTGAATACTGTGCTTCCCTGCTTCTTAAACATAAGAATTAAATCAAACACAGTTATAAATAAATCATCTTTCCTAGACATTGCTGGTATAAACTATGTTGTAGTAAATGACATATTTATAGAACAGACTGAGCTGCTATCCTCATTTTCCCAAGTAAATCTGTTCTATTTTCGATAAATGAGTTCTGTGGTATTATTAATTTTTACATCATGAACTCATACATACAGATATGCAGGTAAAGGCAATAGAAAAAACATAATGGACTCACAAAATTAATAAAACATGCAAGATAGTCAGTTCCTTGGCATAGAAGGATAAAGTTCTAACTATAATAACAATGATCCAGGTTTAATCAGTGGCCCAGGATTGTGAGGAAATGATGACAGTGGAAAGATGTGTGACCAAGCATTGCCTGGTCACCTGTCTGAGAGACAATGCCAGGTCAGCTGTTTCAGAGAGAAGGTGCAAGGCATGCTGGGGGAAGCATCAAGGTTTTGAGACACAGGTCGTGATACATGAGCCATAACAAGTGGCAATTAATGTGGTAGTTCTGTAGACTCTAAAGAGCATATTATCTCATAGATGTGGGTAGCACACTCAGACAGCCATTCCATGCCCAGCTAAACATATAGCCTATAGCCTAGTATGTTTTGTGTTGGTCAGGTATGCTTAATAGTTCTAATACAAGCAGAGTATGTGACTCTCCAGGCTGCCTTAATCTTTTCTGCCTTCTACCACAGTAGGTCTCAATCCTCTTCCAACTCTGCTAAACCACCCCAGGGGCTAGTAGCCCACCAAAGGGGTAATACTGGAGACAAAGTTGGTAATGGAAGGGACATTTAGCAGCTGATAATGATCGCAGTTTTAGACCCCAAAGAAATTAATAAAAGTAATAAAAACGTACAACAGAAAAAGAGGTACTACTTGTTTTTCAAAAATACCATAACAAAGTAGCAGTTATAGATAAAATAAGGTAAGAAACTATTGCTTTTCTTATCATATTTTCCATATTTTACTGTAAACTCAGCTTGATCTCAAAGGTCGGAAGCAGTAATAAGGTTACATCAGAAAACATAAAGGGGACAAGTGTGAATGTAACATTGTCACTAAACAATGAAGTGATCACCCAGTCACAGGACCTACTTGTTGAAGAAATGTTTGCAAACTTCACGTTAAGTAGAGATATATGTCAAAACCCTGTAGAGGCTAGTAAAGTTATCCGTTATACAAATACAGATGTAATAACTGCTGCCACAAAATAAATAAAAAGTAAAGTTTCACAGAGCCAGACAACATAGATGGGGTTTCCTATACACAATCAAGGAAGCCTAAGAAAAGTATGGACAAATTTGTCACCTGTAGTGACACAACATAGTGCTTCTGCTTCACATACAGTGTAGTCACATCAGATCAAGACAACTTTGGAGCCATCCACCTGACTTAGTATTCTTTGTAAAGTCCTAGATAAAATCCTAGTGGAACATATGTAAAATGCTTCATCAGATTTCCAGAAGGCAGTGTTGCTATGTTAAGGGGAGGTTTTCCCTTTTGACTCTTGCAGCATTCTCTAAAAATGGAACAGCAACACTTGAAGAAGGTGTGACAGTACATGCTGCTTATCCTGGTCTTGCTATGCCATCCAACACAAATTACTTAAGCAAATTATAGAAAAATGAACAGCATTAAATGCCACTCTATACATAATACAATGAGTGAAAGCACTGGATAAGCAACAGGCCCAAACAAGTCAGGGCAAGAGGTTAGTATTCTATCCCAATAGGGTTTACCAAGTGTGACTCTTAAGTCTGTAGTGAGGCTACTTCTGCTGGACTACTCTTCTCAGATATTAAAGGAGTGCAGGCTCTAAGGAGCATACTATCTTGTGGGTGTGAGAGGGGATAACTTAAGCATATTCCACAGCCCTCACAACTCAGCTAGCTAAGCAAGCTTAGACTATACATTATTTCCACTATACATCTTTCTGCCGCACAAACACATATAGCATCCCAATCTTATCATTCACTTCTGCTTCCATTATTTTCTTATCCTTACCTATTAAATCTCTTACAGCCATTATAAAACTCCACACTAACTTATCTCAGCCCTGGTAAACTAGTCCCCCTTTACAGATCTATATTTTCTCACCTACATCTTTATCAACCTTTTGACATTCAGTTAGTTACAACAAACACTTCAGAGACACACAGATACACACTCCACTCTATACTCACCTGTTTCAGAAAATACCATGTTCCAACCTAAAATCATCACCTTAGCTATCATAGTACCCACTCTACTACCCTCATGTCTTTATATCCCAGACACAGTCCCCATGTAAACATGGCATTCAACTTCCCCAAATTCTAACAAGGCCATTACTATTAAAAATCGATCCACTTAATTTACTCAAAGCTTATTCACCATTATTAACTTACACAACTGAAAGACAATTTCTCTTACAGACTAAATTGGTACACCTCTGTAACAAATTCCCACTTTGCCTTTAAAGATCTTTTTCCAAACTTTAATTTGCGTTAATCAAAATAATTCTCTCCAGGGGTATATGGGCTAACCCAAGGCCAAGTCCCCAAGCTAGCAATCATAGATTAAACACAGCCACTTACCTTAAAATCACTTTCTTGCATATTTCTATCTTAATAAAATGGGCATCAGTGGAAACATTGCTAACCACAGAAGAATATATACAATTGCACTTTTTGAGATATGGCTAGAAATTACTTTTGTCCATCCCACTTCATGTGCAGTAATTATACCAAGCACAGTAACTTCATTCCAAATTCTTGACAAGGTGGTAATGCATCCCTATTTTTATAAAAATAGCCTGCATAGAAATCACCCAAATTGCAGAAGGTAACAAAAAATAAAAATAAGGATTTTAACTAGTTTATACAAAGCTAGCATTGAAGAAACGCATCATCTAAACTTTGACTCTAGTTACATATCCCTTCCATCATCAATCATCATCATCCACCATGCAACAAGTTTTAAATCAAATATTCCCTGCAGGCATTCCAAGCAGCAGAATTCTGCTAGGAGATTTTAACTTAAATGTTTTAGGTGTAGAAGCATTACAAGTATAAAACTTCTCTAGCACAATAGCATAGACCAATTAGTAAGGCAGCCAACAAGGACAAACCTGCAAACTGAGAATCACTCCACAATAGACCTTATTCTTACTAACATGAAGCATAGATGTTTATAAATATGAGTCCTGCCTGACCAAGTTAATAATCATTGCCCAAAGTTATTTTCTTGGTCCTTCAAAACACTTAAAAATCCACCTCAAATAGTCATTGGTAAATACATTTCAGAAGCAAAACAGAAAATTTTAGACGCAAATATACAAGCCATAGATTGGGTACTGTTGCACACTCTCACTGATCCTAATTTAGCACTAACTCAATTCAATAAATACACTCACAGAAATACAAGATGCAGTCTTTCCCATTAGTCACAGGAGACTTAGATGTTAGACATGTCACTGGTTAACACCAAATTTAAAAAAGTTAATGCTGTTAAAAGACAAAAAAAAACTGGAAACAAAGCATTAGCAATCCTGAACTTCAAAACATTTATCGATAACACAGGACGAAAAATAGAGTAGACACACATACACAACTAAAGACACCTATCTCTGAAGAAAATGAACAGCCTTCACTTCCTCCTCTTCTAAGCACTTTTGGAAAGAGTCAAAACAATTAATGGGGGGATTGGTGTAAAGGTGTTATCCTCACAGACAAAAGGTACAGGGCTTGATTCTCACCTTTGAAAGGGAAATTAGCTAGGCTCAAAGTGGCCCACAAGGGCAGCTAAACTAGCACTTAACTATGACCCATGTCCCTATAACTGACCCAATTAATAACAGCTACTACAACCCCTGAAATGGAGAAACTGTACTATACATTATAGAAGCTAATTAGAAAGGACATTTTCAAAACATTCCCTCCTTCAACAGCTCACACTGTCCTGATTCCACTTAGTTATTCCCTCTGGCAAAATGCTGGTTTACATTTTATTTCATGGAGATATTGTGGAAAGACACCAAAAAATAATATGAAAAACTAAGCAACCCTTCTGGTGGTAAGTTCAGTAAGATTCACCCCAACTTTTTAAGAATGTTGGCCTGGAGCACTGGTAAACCACTTACATATGTGTACAACCTCACATATATGTACAACCTCTCCTTATCCTCAGGTATTTTGCCCAAACCTTTTAGACACATTCCAGTACATCCTCTTCTCACCAGATTTAATAGGCATGACCTTCCTTTAACAAAGCCGAACTGTGATGGGTCCAGTTTTTGCAGTTTACCTATGTCCTCATTTATCATGTCCAACATGATTCTTTCCATGACCTTACATATGAGGCAGGTAAGACTTATGGGCCTGTAGTTACCTGGATTAGTAGTTGGACCTCCTTTGTGCAGGGGAATGAATGTAGCAATCTTCCATTCCTTGGGCAGGAAACCTGACTGAAGGCTTAAGTTGAAAAGTGATTCAAGTAGACCACAGAGGTCCTATTTCATACTATTTATTAAACATCCCCGGATTGGTATCAGGGCCCACTGATGCAGTGTTTTTGGCCTTGTAAAGTGCATTGATGACCTGTTCCCTAGTAATGGCTGGAGGGATTGTGTTGTGTGATAGTTCCTTTATACCATGGAGGGGCTGGAGGGAGAAATTTGAGCTGAACCTGTCAGTCAAAAGGTTGGCAATGGCCTCCGGTTCAGTGTGGACAATGCCATTTACAATAAGTTCGGGGCAATGCTGTGTATTTCCTCTGAGTTTACAGGCATAGGTGTAGAAAGCTTTGTGGTTGTCCTTTGCCTGAGAAGCTATTTTTTCTTCGAATTTAGCCTTTAAAGTATTAATTAACCCTCTTAGCTGGCTGTTTAGATTGGTCAGGGAGCTTTTAGTATGTATGGCTTTGCTCCTCCTACGCTTGGCCAAGATTTTTTTTTTCTTTTGTTGTATAACCGATTGATATTGTGATCCCACTAGAGTGGCTTGTCTTTTAGTTTGTCTTATTCTTAATACAAGTGGGCATAGCTCATTCTATACAGCTATCAATATGGCTTTTCAGAGATTTTGTAAATAACTCAGTGTATTCCAGGGTGTTTACTGGGTTTTGGGGTACTTGGATTTAGCCAAGGTATTGCTTAGTAGAGACAGGTTAGTCTTGGAATAGTTCCTAAAGGTTTTGGTTTCACTGGATCCCCAGATTTAATTTTTATTTCAAGCAATACTCATTATAGTCAGATCTGAAGAGCAAAGATATTACATTGGGTGAGGAACACTGCCCCCCTCCCCATGTTCCTGAGTACAAAGTTAAGGATGCTTGTACCCTGGGTCGGAGAATGGACAAACTGTTCCAGGATGTTGGTATTAACAAAGTTTAGGAATCGCTGGGCTTGTGCATTATCAATGGTGTAGGATTCCCAGTCTATTGAGTGGTAGTTAAGATTCCCCATGAATGTCATATTGGGTTGAACAGCGTGGGACTCTGGTACATTGAGATAAGTAGTATGGGTTTTCTGGGACATGGAGGGGGACCTATATGTTCCAAGGAAGTGGTACAACATCCTGTTTATGGTGAGTTGTGCAAGTATGACTTCCAGTGGGTCATACACTTTACCAACTCTGGATGTGAGATTGGTCTTAATATAGACTGATACTCCTCCACCTTTAGTTCCCTCCTGTGCAGTAGCTGGTCTAAACAGGTGAAAAGCATTAAAACCTTGCATTGCTGGGGTACTCTCAGTGACTTTAAACCACGTCTCCATTACTACACAGATATCTACACTAGGAAGACTTGCAGGGAGTGAAGTTTCTTGTTAAGACTTCTGGCATTGAGAGCTGCCATTAACAGGAATAATTAGTAAAGCATATAAAATATTCCATGATAATTATAAAAATCAATCAGAGGAGCTTAGAAGGGATTGGGAAGAGAGACTGGACATACAATTCACAAAGAGACAATCGGTCTGAAGGGAGGATCTTTAGTACATTTGTGAATTTTAGGTATTCCAAAAAGAATACCTATTCTGGGTTTGTTAACTACACAAAACTCATAAACATGTACATGTACTAAGGATCCTCCCTTCAGACCGATAGTGTCTTCCCCACATTCGGTCACTGAAGGCATTTATTTAGTGATAGATGCTACTTTGGGGCCAATAGTTTCCCAGCAGGAATCTTTTATCAAAGATTCCTGGCATTTCCTAACTAAGTTAAAAGACTTTACAGACAAGGAAGTTTTTGATCCTAACAAGGATGTTATTTTTACTTTAGACATCACCTCTCTATACACATGTATACCTCATGATGAGGGAGTTGATGCTATACGCAATTTATTAACACAAAAAACTAATTTCAACACAAGTCAAGTCTCCACCATTTGTAGATTTTTGGAGATCTTATTAAATCACAATTATTTTCTATTCGATGGTACTTACTATCGACAGGTCAGGGGGGTGGCTATGGGTTCTCCAGCCGCACCCTCATACGCTAATCTAGTGATGTCTTGGTGGGAACTCGATTGTCTTAGTTTGTTGAAAAACAAATATCAAATTTTGTTTTATCATCGATTCGTCGATGATTTGATTTTCATCATAAGAGGTGATGGAAATACAGTTAAACAATTCTTATTTGATGTTAATCATACATGGAATTTTTTGAAATTCACGTTAGGTAGTACAGGTTCAGTTATTAATTTTTTGGATGTTCTTTTTTGGTGGGATAACACTGAATTTAGATTTCATAGTAAAATCTTTAGAAAAAATACATTTACCAACAGCTACCTACATTTTCAAAGTGGGCACCCCACCTACATCCTTAGAAATATACCCAAGGGTCAATTTATCAGAGCCTGTCGAATTACTTCAAACGAAAATGACTTACATGATGAAATAGTTTTTATTTTTAACATGTTCATTGACAGGGGGTATGACAAACTTCTTTTGGAAGACATCATTAGGGAAGTTTTAGGTAAAAGACAGGTCTTATACCCGGCATTGTTGAATACCAGTGTTTCCCCTGACAATGTTTCCACAAACCTGGATTTAATTAATACAAAAACAGGTAGCATTCCAGTTTGTTCTTTAGAAATGACTAGTGATAGTCTAAGGATAAGACGTCTAATTGAAAAGAACTGGCGGATTATTCAGGGAAATTTTGATGTCAGCAAGGCTATAGGGGATAAACCTCTTTTTACCTTTAGAAATAGCTTTAACATTAAGAAATCTTTAGAGTGGAAACATAGTAACTCAGTCACTAAACTTGACATCAAAAGTAAGAAAGGCATGTTTCAATGTTCACATTGTAACATGTGTAGGTACATTTCAACAGGGTCATTCATAACCATTGAAACCTTTGATCAAACTTTTGAAGTTCCAGAATACGTAGACTGTAATACTGCAGGAGTTATTTACATTAGTTCCTGTACTACATGTCCCGCCTTTTATGTTGGAATGACGACCAGAAGTTTAAAAACACGAATTCGTGAACACATTTACAGCATCAAAGTTCATGATGAGAATAATGCTTTATTCAAACATTCATTGGTCTGTCACAATTTTAAGAAATTTGTTTTTTCAGTTATAGAAGTATGTAAGACTGATTTGAGGGGTGGTGATTTTAAGAATTTTGTTGAGCAAAGGGAAACCTTATGGCAGATCAGACTGAAGTCTGATAAACATCCAGGGCTTAACGACACTATAAACATCAAATGTTTTTTAAGGGATGCCAAATTAGGTATTGACAAGACTGTTTCAAAAGTATTTTTTAATTAACAAGTACTGATTGTTTTTATAGGATTATTGGATTATTGTCAGTAATTAATCAATTGTTTATGGACTATTTAAGTGGTGATTTGTATGTTAAATGTATTCTGAAGAAGTCTCTGGACGAAAGCGGTGATTAAATTCTGTTACGCTATTTTGGTTTGGTATCCACGTTCTTCTTCCTTGGATTATTGTTGTTTTTCCAGTTCGATTTTTTACTAGTTTACCTGTTCACCTTTTATCGAATATCCATGGCAGAGGAGAGCGATGAACAGTTGCTAAATCTTAGCATTCATCCTACACCAGGAACCACTACTAATACTACTACCGACACCAATGACATTTTGTTGGCAACACTAATTAATATACAAAAATCTTTGAATTTTTTGGTAGCGAAGGCTTCAACTGAACCAACAGCGGCGAATGCCTCAAGCCCTACTGGATCCTTTAAAGAACTGGATACAGTTATTGAAATTCATGATGATCATATTCCCACAGCACGTTCCGTGAAACAAGCAGCTAGTATTAGACAACAGTTACATCAGCAAAATGCGCCTGGAGTGAAACCGATGTTGGACTGTTTCAACAACCCGTTCGGAAAATATTCTGTTCATTCTTCATCCACTAATAGTGAAGAAATCAACAAGAAAAGTGAAGTTTTGAACAAATTATTGAAAAGGTATCGTTCACTTTTCATTGAGAACTGCTATTTTGAGAGATGTATTGAATTAAGTATTATTCCGAAGGGGCTTAGGTTTTTTAAATGCCCCAACGGAGTTCATTTGGGTGACCCAATGTTCAATAATCTGGTTAACTTCTTTAACGAAGCGGGACTGTCTTTTTTAAAACTTTTGATAGACAACAACTTGATAAAAATGGACGTCTTAAAAGACGACATTAACCAGATTGAGTTACAACTTATGAACATATTGGTTGACTGTAAAAAAACAAGCTGATTTGTTTGACAAGATTGCTGAAGATGTCGAAAGACATTCTATTGAAGTTATCAACAGGAAACACACAAAACTGTTGCGTGACATTGGGTCCTATGAGACCCAAACGGCATATAACCATTTCGTGCAGCGTGGCAAAGACAGTAACTTTAAAACCACAGTAGGTTTTGACAATAACAGACGTGTTTATAGTTCCGTCGTTACAGGCACCGGTTCGGCAGCCTCAAATAACAGTGGACTAGTACATAAATGGTTTAAAGAACCATCCAAGGGTGATGTCATTAATACTATAAATTCTGAATTGGTCAATGGTGATGATAAGACTAATGCGGAGTCAGCCAACATGAATCCGGATAATGACGAACCCGTATCCAAAGATGTTGGTGTGAAAAACAAAGCGGTTAATAACCCTGTGATTACGAACTTGACTACTTCTTCTTCTAATTTTTTTACGAAGAAGACTCCTTTTCAAAAGAAGACCATATTAATGAGAAGCCGGACCTTCTTAGGGTCAAGCTCCTCAGGAGAAGAGACTTAAATCCAAATGATAACAGTTTTGATATCATTAATTTAACTGATGTCGAATTTGATTCTAATGAATTGAAAGTCTTGAAATTTGGGTTTAACTTTGTTCCAACTACTAGAGCAGACTATGGTAAAACCGTAGTTGATATAAAAAAATATGTTAGGAGATTAAATTTACAGTATTTATTACATGACATTTCCCTAACAACTAAAGTTTTAATAAAACCTTCAACTTATAATCCTCAGTTAAATCATACTTTAGGATTCTTTGAAGAAGTTTGTATTCAGGAAGTAGAGAAGATTATTAAGAGTGCCAACAACATTCACAATTTAACAAATGATGAAAGGAAAGCCTTTTACAATTTACGTAAGAAAAATCAGATAATTAGATTCATGAGAAGCGATAAAGGAGGGAACATAGTAATAATGACGCAAGATGCTTACAAACATAAAATGTTAGATTTATTAAATAATGAACAGGAATATGAAGTTATACCTTTATTTGATATAAACAAGAAGTTTAGATTAATTCATTCTTTTCTATATGATGCCTTGATGGCAGGGGAGATCGACTTGGATGTTTATGAGTTTTGTGTAGTTAACAAACCCAGAATAGGCATTCTTTTTGGAATACCTAAAATTCATAAATGTACCAATGATCCTCCCTTCAGACCGATAGTGTCTTCCCCACATTCGGTCACTGAAGGCATTTCTTTAGTGATAGATGCTACTTTGGGGCCAATAGTTTCCCAGCAGGAATCTTTTATCAAAGATTCCTGGCATTTTCTAACTAAGTTAAAAGACTTTACAGACAAGGAAGTTTTTGATCCTAACAAGGATGTTATTTTTACTTTAGACATCACCTCTCTATACACATGTATACCTCATGATGAGGGAGTTGATGCTATACGCAATTTATTAACACAAAAAACTAATTTCAACACAAGTCAAGTCTCCACCATTTGTAGATTTTTGGAGATCTTATTAAATCACAACTACTTTCTATTTGATGGTATAAACTGTAACTAAAGTTATATCATTTTGTATGTTTTTCATTTATATAAATGTAAAATTGCCTTTGTCATATGTGTAAATTTAATAAAGACATTTTGGGGGAAAAAAGACTTCTAGCATTGAGCAGTACCACCTTCAGATATTCCTTCATAGGTACAGTTAAGTCAATAGGTTTATCAGTTTGACATTGCCTAGAAAAGGCACTATGGGGTGGAAATGTTCTTGCCAATATCCAAAAGCCTAGAAGAATAAGTGCAGACCATCCCCAGCAAAGCAACGTGGTCTGTCAATTGTGTCTTCTCAGGCCATCAAATATTGTACTCCCCTGTATTGACAACAGAAGCTAAGCCAATTGTTAAAATCAATAATTTTCTGTTGGTAATGTGGCATCATACTTGGAGAAGCTAGTTTGCTGCTCAGTGCTATGCTTATACCTGCCTGAGACACATAATCAGCGAGCTCGATCATATCTCGCTTCATATAGTCAAAGGAGGTATGTCTCAGGTCATTAACACCCACATGGATTATGATAGAATCAAACTGGTACCTCTAGTTCAATAATCTGAGTGCCTGTGTGAAATGATGGACCATAGCCCTAGAAAGGCAGCTAACCATGACTCACTCCTTACTCATTCTGGTGAGGGGGACATCTTTGTCCCTCACTATAGAATCACCAATTACCAGGAATTTGTATTCTGTTGTAATTACTATATGTTCTGTGCACTGTTGGCTATGGCCCAGGATCCACACTGACTGATGAACTTACTCAGTTAATGAATTAAATAAACAAAACACAAAATGAAAAGGTTTCATGTCACCCATGTGCGCAATAACAATTTAAGCCCTGCTTAAATTCAAAGACTATCTAATTCATTTTAGCTAAAAATTTCACCTAGACAACACATATGCTCACATCTTTCATGCAACCCCCATAATTAATCTGTTCAAGGTTGTATCAGCTCACAGAATGAGGAGTTTCCTTGAAACAGTCTAATTTCTCGCTGAATAATATTGTCTCTCATTACAGCTGCAGTCAGTGCTTATTCCCTAATGAGAGAGAAAGAGAGAAAGCTGCAAACTCTTACAAATCTTTCAGTAAACACTTTGTGGGTTCATTGCACTGTCAAAAACATATGCAACACAATATCATCTCTAGCTACTGATCCCCAAATATGAACCATTAAAAATCCATCTGCATACCTGAAGTTACTAAAATCACTTACCATTTAGCCTAACACAGTATGCTTGACAATTTTAACTAATGCTCCATAAAGACGGAAGCATACATGGCCACTACCATGAAGACTCAGAGATTCCTGGACTTTGTCAATGCAAATGCTCCAGAACAGCTGGTCTGCATTCCCACTAGAGGCTCAAATATCCTTGACATTGTACTCACAAACATGCTAAGTGTCCTCATTGGCAAGATCAGACCATAAATTGGTCTCCTTTGTAATAAATGTAACTGTAGAACTCCCATCAAACCTAAAACCCTGAAGAATTGGTCCAGGTCAAATTACATTCTATTAAGTGATAGCATAGGTACATTTAAAACTCCCCATAACCCCAAAAACACAAAAGCCTATGCTGAAGTATACACGAATGACCTGTACAACTACTTAACTAAATGCATAAAAATGGCAGTACTTCACGGAACTAATCCCAGGTCTAGCCGGAAAAACAAATCACTCTGGTGGACCCTTGGAACAAATAGATTATACAACAGAAGGAAGAAATTCATGTATAGAAGCAAGTGAGGAATAGACAACAGAGAGAAAAAAAGCACTCATTAGTGTCATCAGGCAAATTAGGGAACTAGTCAAGTCTTCAAAAGCAAAACATGAGACAAAAATAGCCTCTCAAGCAAAGGATAACCACAAAGTATTTTTTAGTAATGTCCTAAATGTTAAGACAAACACTCAACAATGTACTGAGTTGGCTGTAGATGGAACTACCTATTCCCAGCCAGAAGAAATGGCAAACCTGTTGCTCAATAAATTCAGCTCAAATTTCACTCCTTCATCACCTCTGGTCACTCCCCATGAAATAACCCTTACCATTCCTTTGCCTGTTATCACAAAAACATGGCATCAGTGGGTCTTGACGTTATTCCAGGGTGCCTAATTAAATAGCTTGAAACATGACCAGCAGACCCACTCAGATCTCTTTCTAACCACTGTCTCCAAACAGGCTTTGTCCCAGTAGAGTGAAGGACAGCAGTCATCCATCTGCACAAGGGGGGGGGGCATCAATGGATCCAGGAAACTACTGACTCATAAGTCTGACTAGCCTCATATGCAAGGCTATGGAAAGGATAATCTTGGATCTGGTTAACAACAACATAGGAAATCTCCAGACTCTAGACCCAACCCAATTTGGCTTAATTAACAGCAGGTCCTTCCTGCTTAGTCTGGTGGTCTTCTTTGAGAAGATCACCAAGGACATAGAATAGAATAAGACATAAGGTGGATACCACCTACCTTGACCTGGCCGAGGCATTTGACACAATACCCTACATGGGTATTGTAGATAAACTCAAAAAACTGGGTACTAACCTCTATGTCACCAGATGGATAGACAAATCACTGACAGATAGGACACCTATTATTAGACTGGGTGAATCTACATACAGCAACAGGCAAGACATCAGAGGAGTACCAGAGGGCTCAGTGTTGGCCTCTCCTGTTTGGGATATACTTCTCAGATATCAAGGCAAATGGAGATGACCTTTGGTTGACCACGTTTGCTGATGACTGCATGTTGGGGGCAATCATTGACTCCCCAAATGAAGTTGATATCCTACAGAAAGGACTGACTCAAACTAATTATTGGTGTCAGAGCCACCACCTCAAATTAAATGTGAAGAAATGCATAATAATAATACCCTTGGGGAAATCAAATACCCTTGCAAATTACAGCACTGATAGTACACCCCTAAGAGTTGACCCAGTGGTGAGAGATAGTGATAGATAGTAATCTGACCTTTGATCACCATGTGTCCACGGTGGTGAGGAAATCCTTTTATGTGGCTTAGCTTATAAGTGAGGACATGATATCCAGATCTAAGGATGTCATAGTACCACTGTACTCGGCCTTCATCACACAATAATCAAGTGCAATACACCCTTTGGCATGTACCTAGTCAGGCACCTGCAACAGTTGGAGGTTTCTCACCAAAAAAATATAGGGTATAATGAATATGTCATATGTGGATCGATTAGAAGCCCTATCACTGTATCCAGTTTCTTGCCAATTACTAAGGGGTGATCTGTGTCTGACCTACAAGGCAGTCGCTGAACCAATCCAGATGGAAATGTTGCATATTTGCAAAAGTAACTGCATGAGGGTTACCCACTCCAAGGAACTAAACTTGATCTCTGGCACAAAAAGATTATGCTGGAGAGACAGATATGTGTCCCAGAAATTGGCTATCATCTGGAATAAGCTTCCTATTCACATGAAGCAGAGTCCTTCCCTGACAATCTTCAAGTGCAATCTGGACCAGTGGATGGGAAATCACAAATTCATTCATGGGGTGGCACCCACATCCCTTATGGACAGAGGCAATCTGTAGAAAATGTCAAAACCCCACTTGCTGACCCTTGTTATCTTTCCCCTAGAGACAGAAAATGTGGTTAAATTTGGGTAAAACTGGCTAGCTTTGTAAGGGCTCTTGAGATGTTAGTTTAGTAATCTCCTATGAACCTATGAACTAATCAGGGTAATGCAAATTACCTTACTCAAAGACAGCCATTCCCAATGTGCAACCCTATATTTTTTCTTGAATGAAATAATTAACCTCAGAGGTAAAGCCAAACATCTCTATAATACCTTATAGTTAAACTAAAAGTAATATTCTCGATTATATACTGTCAATGTCCTTGCTCTGAATTTCCAGTTTTGGCCTGAGTCTCACTATTCCATTTGAAATCCCAGAACATGTACTTCTAGAGACCTCAGAGTGCACATTGTCAGCTAAAAATCATTCCCAGTTATGGATAGATCAGATTGGATGGCTTTTCCTCAGAATTCCCAAGCAGGTAATTCTTTACATGAGCTTTCTGTTCTAATATTTATTAGACACATTTTTGTACAAACTCTTTTCCAGACTACAGTATTCCTTTAGTCATCATTGTCATCCCCAAAATCTGATCCCGAACATCCTGTTGATTCCTGCAAATCACCTCTCTTATCTTTCAAGTTTGTGAAAAATGAGCTTCCTTTCAACTAACAAGTAACTGGAGGAATATGATGTACTGCAAAGAAAGCATCATGAATTTCAAATAATAAATAGCACACCTGCCACACTGCTTTCATTGACAAATACAATTAACAAATCAATGACCCCACAATCTCTTAACTAGAGAAATATTTTTTTCAGTTTCATTTGGTAACACAAGAATGACTACATAATGGTCTCAAGGTTTGTGGAATTAATTCAAAAGTCCTCAGTAGTTCACAGATTGTCCTACAATAAGTAAGTTCAGGCACCAATACTTTAACATTTACTCTGGAGTGCTACGGGGATCAGTCATAATGCCAATGCATCCTGCACTTATCCCTTACCACTGACTCTGGAGTCCCACAGTGGTCATCATAGTGTCACTGCTCTTTACCATCACTATGAACTATGAACACCACAGCACTCATTCTGCCAAATGTAAGCCTAATATTGTATGCTTAGGACTTAGTCCTGGGGTACACAAGTACAAGATATGGCCCTAACGAATACAAGTTAACCCAGAATCATCATCTCTTTAATAACTGAATTACCCATAAAGCACTGCAGATTGTTAAAAAATTGCTGTTTGGTGCATCTACGTCCTCTACCTCTGAACTCAGATTATCCATCCTATCTAGAGGCAGCATTAAACAGATTACTGTTTTCAGATATCTTGAGACATGGCTTGGTGCATTCGCACTTTTACCAGTCATCTGCAGCAGCTCCCTTTTTCCCATTTTCTACATGTGGTTAGAGAGTCATGTCACTTGTTATCATTTCTCCCTATTTAATGCCACTCTCCTACTTTCACACACACACACTTGGAGAAGAGGTTATACAACCACACAGACACTCCTGGGGAAGGCTGGCACAGGTTCTCCAGCTGTACCCCTTTTTCCCAGACTATACCATAGTATCAGCTGCCACCACCCACTAATATTTATCAGCTACTCAAAGGCCCTTAAAAGGGTGTCCAATTATTACTGTGCACTATTATTATCCAACTGGCAAGTGTGACTAAACAGTCAAGGCTTATTAGAGTGACTTGGTACAGGATCACTATATACATGCAATGTACTCTAGAGCTTAAATTATCTCTACACAAAACAGCCACAGTTAAAAGGGTTTAAATATTTAATAATAAATAATTAAAAACACAAGACAATACTTTTTACTACACAGTGCTAGTCAAAAGTTCAGAAATCACAGAGAAATACTTAAAATAATTCAGTAGTACAGTTCTGACATCACAGAAAAACACAGTCTAATTGTTCTAGTTTCTAGCTATTTCTAAGAGAAAACACAAGTCTAAGATAACTTACATATAGAGGAAAGGCAGAGTGCTGATGAGTTGGATGGTCAAGACAAAAATGCTTAATGGTCTCTGATTCTCTCTGTTTTTAAAATCACATTCCTCGTTCACATTCCATCATTCGTCACACTTCCCTGGGTTCCCAGGCTAGCAGAAACTACATTCTTCACCTCTGGGCAGAAACCAAAGCAATAAAGGACATTTATGCATGCAAATTCTGGCCATTAACTCTGGCCTTAAAACAATAGCAAGAATTCCTTCATCTAGACTGTCTGGAGCCATGTTCACATCAAAGGGTCACAACATGCTTTACTTGGTCAGTAGAGTGCACCGTCGTTACATTATTTTCCAGTTCCACATGTAACACTATTTTTACCATTTAAGGCAACGAGCCTGTGGTTTCCATTAATATTTACAGATGACAGAATTATCGCCAAAATTCTATCTGGCTAGGCTGGCAGCCTTCACCAATCTTCACCCAATCTTTGCATATCTCCCGCCCCCGGAGAACTCAGGCTAGTTTTTCAAGTGACCCTAGAGAGACACTGCTTGAGGGAGTTAGGTCTAGCTGAGTATACCTTACCCCGTTCCCTGTCTTGAGAGCCCATCTGCATTGACATTGCTAATCCCACTGCGGTGCTGCACAGTCATATCATATGCTTGCAACCCCAGGCTCCATCTTAACAACTTGGCATTTTGATGGCTGGCTCTGTTTAACCATGTTAGTGGGTTGTGATCAGTCATAACAGTGAATTTCCTTCCATACAGATAAGGCTGAAGTTTCTGCAGTGCCCTCACCATGGCTAGACATTCCTTTTCTACAGCTGCATAGCATTCCTCCCTGGGTTGGAGCCTATGACTGAGATAAACCACTGGGTGCTCTTCCCTTTCTGAAGAAATCTGGCTAAGTATAGCCCCCACCCCATGGTTTGAAGCATCCACCTGCACAACAAATTATTTGCTGTAATTTGGACTGGATAACACAGGGGGTCCTCTCAAAGCTTCTTTAAGCTTCTGGAATGCCTGCTCACATGCTGTGGTCTACACTACCTTATCTGGCCTGTTCTTCCTTGTTAGGTCTGTGAGGGGAGCAGCTATGGTATTATAACTGGGGACAAACTTTCTGTAGTACCCTGCTGTCCCTACAAATGCCCTCACCTGCTTTTTAGTAACAGGTGCAGGCCATGCCTGAGTGGCTTTCACTTTGGCAGGTTCTGGCCTTCTCTTACCACTCCCCACTCTATGTCCTAGGTAGGAGGTGTCTGCCATACCCACCTGACATTTGCTCGGCTTAATGGTCAGCCCTGCCCTCTGTAGTCTGCCCAGCACCTCTCTGACATGCTGCAGATACTCTGGCCAGGAATGGCTGTAGATGGCAATATCATCTAGGTAACCAAGGGAAAACCATCCAGCTCCTACCAAGATATCGTCTACCAGCCTCTGGAAAGTTGCTGGGGCATTCTTCATCCCAAGGGGCATCTTTGTGAACTTATACAAGCCAAAAGGAGTCATAAATGGTGACTTCTCTCTAGCACTGGGAGTCAAGGGCACCTGCCAGTAACCCTTGGTAAGATCAATGGTTGCAAGATATTTAGCCCCACCCAGCTGCTCTACGGCCTTATCTGTCCTAGGCATGGGGTAAGCATCTGACTCAGTGTGACTATTTAATTTCCTGTAGTCCACACAGAACCTGGTGCTGCCATCCTTCTTTGGCACCAGCACCACTGGGGAGGCCCAAGGACTGTTGATCTCTTGAATCATCCCTAGTTCCAACATCTCCTGTACCTCCTCCCTCAGAGTCTGTTTGACTCTCTCAGGCACAATATAAGGGGCCTGCCTAATAGGCCTTTGGGGTCCTGTACCCACCTGGTGCTGCCCCAGGTGGGTGCACCCTGGTTTTCCAGTGATCATATCCCCAAATTCCTGCAACACTGCTCAGACTTCTCGAACCTGGGTTGGAGATAGCTGCTGGGACATTGCTACCCCTTCCACTGAGGTATCAGCCCGAGCCTCACTGAGGAGATCAGTCCCCAGGTCTCCCTCAGACTCCCCCTGCAATCCACTGCAAATGCTCAGCACAAGGGCCTCCCTATCATGGTAAGGTTTCATCATGTTAACATAGTACAATTTGTGCCCCTGCCTTCTGCCTAGCAGTTCCACCATGTAGTTAACATCACTTACCTTTCTTACCACCTTGTATGGTCCTTCCCAAGCTGCTTGCAGCTTGTTGTGTCTAACAGGAATGAGAACCATTATCTGCTGCCCCACAGCATACTCTCTAGCTCGAGCATTCCTGTCATAAAGCACCTTTTTCTGTTGTTGGGCTTCTGCCAGGTTCTCCTGGGCCAAGGCCATGAGTTCCCTGAGCCTTGTCCTGAGGTTTAGGACGTATGCCACAACATATTCCTTGTGAGACTTGCACTCACCTTCCCACTCATCTAGAATTAAATCTAGAGGTCCCTCACCCTATGTCCATACAACAACTCAAAGGGTGAAAACCTGTGGATTCCTGGGGAACCTGTCTGTAAGCAAACAATAGATGGGGCAAATATTTGTCCCACTCCCTCCTAAACTGATCTGCAAATGCCTGTAGCATGGACTTGATTGTAGAGTTTAACCTCTCAACAAGAACATTAGTCTGGTTATGGTAGGGGGTGGATGGTCTTCATGTGCTTCACCCCACCGGACTTCCACAAATGAGTCAGCAGGTCTGACATGAAATTGGCACATCTGTCAGACAGTATTTCTTTTGGGAAACCTACCCTGCTGAAAATCTCTTACAAAGCATTTGTCACCTTATCTGCCTTAATGGAGGACAAAGCCACTGCCTCAGGGTATCATGTAGCACAATCCACTACCACTAGGATATACTTTTTCCCTGAACTTGGGGTACTCAGTGGACCCACAATATCCATAGCTACCCTCTGAAATTGCTCCTCAATCACAAGCAAAGGCATCAAAGGAGCTCTCACCTTGTCTCTTGCCTTGCCTACCTTTTGGCACTGCTCACAGGTCCTGCAGTACCCTGTTACATCTCTAGAAATTCCAGGCCAATAGAAGCTCTGCATAATACACCTCTTTGTATGTTTTATGCCTATATGACCTGCAAAGGGAATATCATGGGCTATGGCTAGAAGCGCCAGACAGTATAAGCTCTAGGCTCTCACCTTCTAGCCCTCCCTCAGGGGTTCACTCTATGTATAGCAACCCTATGTCCCAGTATACAGATTCCCCCTTTCCTTGAGAATCAGGTGCCTCCCTAGCTACCTGCCTCAGGCCTTGCAATGTAGGGTCTGAGAGCTGAGCCTATCTCAACTCTCTCCTTGTAACCCTTCCCAGCTCCCCTTCCACAGGAAGTCTGGCATCCTTTGACAGTGGTGCCTCACTGTCAGCCTGGGTACTACTACTCACCTCTACCTTTGTAGTCACTCTGTCCCAGGAAACATCAGTACCTCCCAAGCAGCTGTGGCTCACCTTCAGTCTCACTGCTACAGGGTAGCTCCCTCCCTGAAGTAACCACCTCACTAGTCCTGGCTGTAGGTATGCAGTTTGTCTGGGTTTCCTCCAGGCTACAAGACCCACATGCTTGTCTCCTAGCCTGACTGCATGTAACTGCATAAGCATATGGTACTGCCTCATCCAAATCCTTCCTTATCAGGACAACTGCAGGATGGTAGTTTGTTATCCCTGTTGTCTCAAGGCAACCTACTATTGGCATTTTGTCTTTCCCACTTACTGGCTCCCTCACCTTTGGTTCCCCACCTTGCCTCTGTGGATTTCCCCACCTTGCCTCTGTGGACACTTGTATGCCACATGGCCCCACTGGTTGCATTCAAAACATTTAACCCTAGCTCCTTGATGTGTACCTGGAGTAGTGGCTTCCTCTGCTACTGGCAGATTCTGTTGGGGCAGTCTCTGCTGCCCTCCCTGGGTTCCTTTAGACCCATGAGCAGTACTGTGGGTCCCTTTCCTGTTTAGGACTGCCCTGCTTGCCAGGTATAGGTCTCCCTTCTTCCCCAACTCATCTGAGGTAGCACATTGTCTATCAGCTAACCAGATCCTCATGTCCTCAGGCAAAGTGCTAAGGGCTTGTTCCCTCACCAAAAGATCTGCAGCCCTTCAAAAGTGGTGAGCTGACATCCACTCACCCACCTATGGAAATAAGTGCTCATTTCAGCAACATATTCACACACACATTCATCTGCCTTGTGTTTATACTCACAAAACTTTTTCCTATATGTTTCAGGTGTTAGCTTAAACAATTCTAACAAGTGATTTCTAACAGCAGTATAATCAAAACATGCAATGTCAGACATTTTTGACAAAACAGTTACAGCTTTACCATCGAGTAAGGGGGTCAGGAACCGTACCCAGAGCATTTGGTCAACACTATACTATTTGCATACCCTCGCAAACATATAAATGAAACTATCAATATTATCCCCCTCTTTAAACTGCGGAGGAAATTTACTGACCTTTTGTGCTTTTGTGGTCCATTTACTCCCTTCCCCATTACCTCCATGACTCTGGTGAAGAGTCAGCATTTCCCTCTCATGCCTCCTCTGCCGGTCCTTTTCCTCAGCTTTTATCACCAAACGTCTGCCCTCCAACTCAGGTCTCTTTAGCTCCAGATGGATTTTTAAGTCCTCTGCAGAAAGGTTGAGCTGTCCATTCTCTGAGGGTATTATATCTCCACTGCCAGTCTGATTGTCCTCCTGGTTGCTGTTTTCTGATGCAGCTGTAACAAAGGTTGCAGTCAGGTCTGCCTTAGTCAGGTTTCCATGCACCAGTCCCCTAGCCGGGCACATCTCCGCCAGATGGCTCCTTGTCAGCTTTCCATACTCTTCTGCTGACATGCTGCCTGCTCAACCAGACTAACTAAGTTAACAAATGAAATAAAACAATTGTGATCTGAACACTGAGTATTCACTGCATGGCTGATTTAGAGTACAAAACACCTTCAAAGCTCACTGTACACTATACACAAGCTACAGGAATTCACTCTATCCACACCACTCCAAGCCAATTAGTATTTGACAACCAATTAATATGTGGTGTGGATATCCCACCACTGCCAAACAATTAATATAGCTAGAAACTTGAAAGATTAGACTAAGTGTTTTTCTGTGATGTCAGAACTGTACTACTGAATTATTTTAAGTATTTCTCTGTGATCACTGAACTCTTGACTAGTACTGTGTAGTAAAAAGTATTGTCTTGTGTTTTTAATTATTTATTATTAAATATTTTTAAACCCTTATAACTGTGGCTGTTTTGTGTACAGATAATTTAAGCTCTAGAGTACATTGCATGTATATAGTGATCCTGTACCAAGTCCTAATAAGCCTTGACTGTTTAGTCACACTTACCAGTTGGATAATAATAGTGCGCAGTAATAATTGGACACCCTTTTAAGGGCCTTTGATTAGCTGATAAATATTAGTCAGTGGTGGCAGCTGATACTACCATATAGTCTGGGAAAAAGGGGCACAGCTGGAAAACCTGTGCCAGCCTTCCCCAGGAGTGTATGTGTGGTTGTATAAACTCTTCTCAAAGTGTGTGTGTGTGTGTGTGTGTGTGTGTGTGTGTGTGTGTGTGTGTGTGTGTGTGTGTGTGTGTGTGTGTGTGTGTGTGTGTGTGTGTGTGGGTGAGCTACTTGGGCTGGAGGTTTTAGCTTGCCCACTAAGCTGAGATCTGGACCCTATAGCTGTGCCAGTGGGGAGTCTTATTGGGGACCTGGAGAGCAAGGGAGCGACCAGCCCCAGACTGACTGTGATCTCTGTGTGCTCTTAAGGGAAATTGCACTTTACTGTGTGTATTTGTTATCCTTTCCTCCTATATGAGATGCCCCTGTTATTGGTGAGGACTTGAGGCTCCTTGACTGCTGGGCCAGGGCATGGGTGTCATATATATATATATATATATATATATATATATATATATATATATATATATATATATAGATATAGGCTAAAGTTTACTTTAATTATACAAAAGGGGAGGTTTACCTGTCTTTTTGCACAACATGTTTTGCATATTATGTGGGCAAAACAGAAAGGAAATTAAAACAAAGAATTTATGAACATATTTATGACATCAGTAAAGGGAAAGACACCAATGCATTATTTAAACATATTCTAGTGTGTTTGGGTTATAGTTTCAAATTTTGGGTTTTGGAACAAGTTAAAAAGTTTGAGAGAGGTGGTGACTGGGAAACTAATCTGGAATTTAGTGAGCTTATGTGGCAGATGAGAATGGAAACTTGTTACCCCCCCCCCCCGGCTTGAATGAACATTACTCCATCACACCTGCCTTGAAGAAAAGAACTTTGAAGTAAAGTTTCATTAAAATGATTCTATTTATGTTCATAATGTGTCTTACGAACAAAGCAGTATTTATGTATTTTTTTATACATTTCATACACCACATTGTTTTTTAATTTAGCCTGTATTTTTTAATTTATAGTTTGCATTTTAATATCCATGAGGGTTTGGAACATTTAACTAACTAACCAATAGAATTTTAGATTTGTTAATTGATGGCATTATTTAAATGTGTGTTATTTATGGTACAGTATTCTGATGAAGTTCCATGTGCGGAATGAAAGCGCTTAATCCAGTATATTTACAGTCATATTTATTTCATTAAATTTTCTTGCGGTATATTTGGTGTGATTACCTAGCCTTTATTGGGACCAGTATGACACACATGCTGACCACCTAAGGGGTATACCTTTCATCCTATGCATGTACATAGAGTGCAACTGATGCTAGGTAATGCTCACAACCTTTACTTCCCCATGTAATGGCTGTGTATTGCTAGCATCAGACAGAGTCGGCACTTAATGACAACAGTTGTAACTGCAGGACTTTCAAGGTAAGTGTGGAACCTGTAACAAAAAAATAAATGTGTAAGAACATGAATGAAAGTACAGTTGTGTAAAATCTTACCATAACAATAGATGTCTTTGCCTTCACCACTGCAGTATTTATTATGTATGGGATTGCCTGCCATGGAAGCCTGATGTCCGTCCAGTCTACCAAAGCCTACTGTTGCTTTAAGGTATGCTGAATGTCAACCAAATGCTCCTCACATAGCGTAGAACATAAAGGTGAAGTTCAGGCATACCATCCTCCGAACAGATTGGCCCAGTAGGAACACCAGTCCAAGGAAAAGCAAAGAGAACCTGCCCATCCAGGAAGGAAAAAGACTAGGGGGATTGATGGAGGGAGTGAATACTGCAATGGTGAAGGCAGGGACATCTGCCATCATGGTAAGATTTTACACAACTGTACTATGTCCTTACATTCACAGATGCATTATCCATCACGTATGGGAGAATGCCAAAGCTCAAGAAGAAACTTGGGAGGAAGAAGCAGCAGTAGAGCCCTCTAAGAAGCCATGAAGAATGACATTAACAAAACCAGCCCTAGCTCTGGAGATACCATCCAACTTGTAGTGTTTGGTAAAAGTATGCACAGAAGTCCAGGTAGCTGCTTCAAGAATAGAATTAGTGTCTAAGGCCTTGAAAAAAGCATCAGAAGAAGCCACAGCTCTAGTAGAATGAGCCGTAACAGAAGAAGGAAGGCTCTTGCAATGCAAACTGTAACAAATAAGAAATATCCTTTGAAATTCAAGTAGAAATAGTTTGCTTGGAAACAGCCAATCCTAAACACCTAGGATGAAAGGAAACAAGCAACTGATCAGATTTTCTGATAGCTTTAGCCTTATCCAAATAAAATCTGAGCTGTCTAAGCACGTCCAAAGTATGCAACACCCTCTCACTGTCAGATTGCAGAGAGGGGGAAAAGTAGGCAAATTAATAGACTGATTTAGTGGCAACTCTTTAATAATCTTAGGCATAAAAGAAGGATTAGTATGCAAGGATACCCTGTCCTCATAGAATATCAAAAAGGCAGACAAGCCATAAGGGCTTGCAACTCAGACACCTGTCTGGCAGAAGTAACAGCTAACAAAAGAACTGTCTTACAAGAACAATGTTGCAAGGAAGCTGAAAAAGCGGATCAAAAGGAGCCTAAGTCAATTTCTCCAGAACAAAATTAAGATCCCAGGGAGGAAGAACAGGCTTCCTGGGAGGACTACTGTTAGGGATGCCTTTAAGACATTGCTTATCCTCAAATCTAGAAGCAAAAGGAGGAGTTAAAAGCAGACAAGCAGAAAGGGCTGATAAGTGGACCTTAATAGAAGAATAGGCCAAACCAGAATTGAGTAACTCACACAAATAAGAGAAAACCAAAGGAACAGCCAGAGTAAGTGGGTCCAGGTTGTGAGAGAGACACCAAATAGAAAATCTCTTCCATTTGGATAAGTAGGATTTCCTGTCCTCCTGCAGGACCTGCAGCACATCTTTAGAAAAAAGGTGTCTATGAGGAATCAAACTATCACCCACAGTGTCAGTTGAAGCATGGACGGGTGGGGATGGATGAGAGATCCCTTGTCTTGTGTGAGTAGATCCACCCTTTCAGGAAACTTGTGATGATTGCCCTTGGCTAGATGCAGAAGAAGAGGGAACTAGTGCTGTCATGGCCAAAAGGGAGTCGCCAACAAGATTTTGGGAGCAACCTGTTGAATCTTGAACAGGACTTTTGGAATGAGAGGAAGGGGAGGGAATGCATAAAGAAACATCCCCTTCCAAGAAAATGAGAGGGCATCCACCTTCCACACCAGAGGATCTGGGACTCTGGCACAAAACAGAGGAAGCTGATTGTTCAGAGGGGATGCAAATAGATCTACTTGTGAAGTACTCCACTGGTGAACAATGTCCAGAAGCACATCACTGTGAAGCATCCATTCATGGGATTAAGTGAAGGACCTGCTCAGAGTGTTTGCCACAATGTTCTGATCTGAAGGAATACAAACTGCCTGAAGAGTCACTTAATGCTTGACAGCCAGACCCCATACCAGAAGTGCCAGCCAGCAAAGAAGGTAAGATCTTGTTCCCCCTGTTTGTTGATATACCACAAAACTGTTGTATTGTCTGTGAATACCCTGAGAGGCCCCAGAGAGAAAAGAGGATGAAAGGCCTGAAGAATCAGCAGACGAGCCTCATCTTTTTGACATTGATGTGCTCCTTCTGCTGACAAGGTGGCCACACTCCCTGTACCTTCAGACAGATTGTTAGCGGAGCCTGACTTGTCGCTTGAAAAGGCCTGAAGTTGGCACAGGCCAGAGACAGCGACTAATCAAAGACATTCCGTGATTTACAACAGAAAGCACGGGAAGGGGTTGAAGCAGGAGGCACCCCCACTGCCAGTGCATAAGGTGGTCGTGGAGTTAATTCACAAAGGAAGTCTGGTCAGTATGTTTGTTACAGGGTGGAGGTGAACATTTGTCACGGAACTGTCGTTTTTTTTTTTAAAAAAAATCATGCATGTAAAAAGGGCCCATAAAAGAAAAATGTCCGCCAATACCCCCTCGAGCAGCAAGCAAGGGGGGGAGAAAGGAAATGGTGCTGAGTCGACCAAGTAGAGGCAGTCTCTCGGGAAGAAGCGAGTAAATGTGCTTTCATGGCAACGGAAGCAGAATTCTGGGCTAAAGGTGGGATGCATCAGGCCCCCTGCCCCTTAAAAATAAAGCCATTCAACAGGCACCAGCACCCACAAACAAAACAGAACTGAAAGCCTATTTAGGCTTGCTTAGGCTTGCTAAACTATTTCCTGCCAAATCTGTCAACCCTGTAGCTCCGGCTCAGTGGTCGTGGAAAGAGGAACAGACAGAGCATTTTGACAGTCAAAGGAAACTATGCAAAATTCAGAGGTTTTGGTGCATACAAATAATCACAGGACTTAATAATATTGTCATGTGATGCACCACCCTATGGATGCTGTGGGGCCACACCGACCGGATGCCATGTGGACAGAGAGAGACCCATTGGGTTCATTCAACGAACTGACACAACAAAGAGTCAGATCATTCTCTCAGATAGATAAGAGTTGTTTAGCTGTGATGTTTTTCATTTTTATTTCTTATCTAGGAAGTTTGAGTAATGCACTGAAGTTTGCCATTTGCACTGATTATTCAACTTTATTCAAGCATGAAAGCGGATGAAAGCGATTTGTTTATAAGCCTGGAAAGCACCATGTAATGCAGATGCACACTAAAGATTGCCGATGCCAGGCATATCCAAGAAGAGGCAACAGAGCTGAGTGTGCAAGATGGATGCGCCTTGTGGGGCAAGAGGTGATAATTCCGTCCCCAGGAAGAAGCACTTTTTGCAGCAGTTGCATCAGTCATGTGGGCATTACCCCAATGAAGGCCCTTAGTAGCTCTTTTTTTGGTGGCCAACAAACGACCCCATGATGTTGAAGTCAGAGTGAACAACATGTCAACACACACGCCAACTTGGTTGCGCGGTGCACGCTTCCGCAGAATGTCATGATAGACGACGGGAGAGAGAGTTTTTTCTGGAAGAAGATGATGCAGTGATGAAAAATTTCAGTATGGACTAGTGTGGGATTCCAGGGTTGTGTTCATTGTCTGGTCTGGTCCATTCCATTGGTGATTGAATGGGAAGGACACACCGATACCTGAAGTGGTAAAAAGTGACACAGAGTCACCCTAAGGTGGTACCACTGCTACTGCTTCTAGCGCTGGCTGGTTAAAGTTAAGTTACTTGAAGGACTCAATGTTAAAACAAAGCATGCTATAGCTTAAAAAAAAAAAAAAAAAGTATGGTATGGTAACCAGTTAATAATTAGCTTGTTATTTACAAGTAAGTAAGTGAAGTGATTAAATGCATTGTGAAACTGTTTTGTTGGTTCTGTATTCTCTGGTAACTTGTTGCTTCTGGTGGTTAGATGACTTGCAGAAGTTGTGTGAAGAAGCATGGGTGTGCACCTGGAGGCTCTTAATAAAGAAAGGCCTTACAACTTAATAAACCGTGTGGTCTCCGTGATTACCACGATGTAACAGGGAGCCAGAAGTTGCTCCCCATCCCACATTGGAGGAGTCTATTTACAAATCCTGAGAAGGACGAGGGGGTTGAAAAGGGAGCCCTTGATTCAGAGACAACTGCTGAAGCCACCAGAGAAGTTCCTTCTTGAGACAAGGAAGAAGAGGAGCTGTAAAGTCTAGAGGACGCTCATGTTGAAGCCACACCAACTTTAGAAACCACTGGAACTTCCTCATGTGGAGTTTGGCTAGAGCGAGCATCAGAATGGTGGAAGCCATGAAACCCAGAGCTCTCAGAAACTCCATGGCTGTAGTGGAGGCCAGGGGAAAAAGAGTTTGAAAGTCAGAAAGAGGAGTTAAGGCCTTTGGAGGAGGCAAGGGTGCCAACATTGGCACCATCTGAATCCTGCAACCCAGAAACCCCAGGCTATGAAGAAGACAAATGGCAAAAATGAAGATTTTGCTAAAGGATCTCCGGAGAGAATGACTGAATCAGAAAGTCATCCATATTTTGATCCCTTGAAGCCTGCAAAAAGCAATCACAGGAACAAGGCATTTGGTGAACATCCTTGTGGCTGTAGAAAGGCCAAAGGGCAAAGCACAAAACTAAAAATTCCAGGAAGCAGAGAAACACAAAAACTTCCTGAAAAGAGGATGGATCGGAATATGGAGACAAGCATCACTGAGATCCAGAGACACCAGAAAGGTCAGGGAGCAAGAGAGGAAACAGAGTCTGAAGGGCAACATCCAAAAGGAAGGCACCTTCAGAAAAGTATTTAGATGAGAGAATTCTAGAATCAGTCTCCAAATACCCTCTTTTCTGGGCACTAGAAACATCCCTGAATAAAACCCCTTCCCCCTTTGGGACATAGGGACTTCTTGAATAGTATCCTGAGGCATGAGATCTCAAAGAACCTCTGTGAAAAAAGGAAGTTGTTCCTGAGGAGGATAAGGAATGCTCCTAAAGGAGGATGGAATATCCACACCATGAAGTACCCCTGATGAATGATTGACAGAATCAAAGAATCCTGGGTGATGTGAAGCTAAATAGGAAGAGAAAGGAAAAGGTTAATAAAATGAGGAATGTGGCTGGGAACAGGTGGATAGTCAGGTAGCACCTGGTTTGTCAGGAAAGGAAGGCTTCTGAATCCCTGCAGTCTGAGTGGCCTTAGCAGGAGGAACCCATTTACCACCCTGTTTATCTTTAGCAGGAGGGTGAGATTGTCTATGAACAAAGGCTGGCTTAGAAGGGTAGTTTCTCTGAAATTTAGGCACAGGAGAAACAAATACATGTTTAAGCTCCTGTAAGGCCTTCCCCTTGTCCTGAAGAGACTTAAACCAGCAGCTGCTTCCCCAAACAAAAGTTTATTATCCAGAGGAGCATCCATCGACTTAGCCTTAATATCATCAGGTAAAGTTTGAAGCCTAAGCCAAGAATACCTCCTCATTACTGAACCAAAAGCAGCAACTTTAGAAAAGGCACCTGCTGCATCATAACTACATTTGATAGAATAGCAAACTACTTGAGAGGAAGTTTCTAGCAAGGAAAGAGCAGAAGATTTACTGTCAGAGTCTGGAAGATCAGAAAAAAGCTGGCAAGCCAGAGAAAGAAGAGCAAATACATACCTAGATATATATGGATCTGATAATTAATTGCCCTAAAGGCTAGGGGAGCCTAAGTGTAAACTATCTTACCCAGCCTGTCCATGGTTCTGCTGTCCTTGTCAAAAGGCAGTAACCTGGATGATGGAAGCAATAGAGATGGTTTATCAGAGGATACAGACACCACAAAGGGGTCAACAGCAGGGCATTTGAATAAAAAGGAACAATCCTCATGCACTCTATAAAACCTATCAGGCTTCTTGGGACCAGGAGGCAAAAAATAAGGCACTTTAGAGACACTGGAAAAAAACATCCAGTAAAGCAGCCAAGACCAGAGGAATAGCCTCAGGTTTAGGAGATTCCATATGCAGTGACTCATAGTACCACTTATGGATATCAGTGACCTGAGCACGTTCCCACTTAAAAAATTCCATCATCCTAGAGATAGTGTCCACAAAGGAAATTTCCTCAGAAGGAGTATCAGGACTATTAGATCTCTCTTCCTCTGACCCATAGTCTAAAGAAAATGAATTTGAGTATAATAAGTAAGGTATTCTTCATCAGAATTCAACTCTTCCTCAGAAGAACTCAGTTCCCTGGGCCTTTTAACTGGAGAAGAGGACCAAGGAGGAGCAGGAAATGAAACCCCTTGAGGAGGCCTTAATGACAGTAAAGCATTAAATAACCCCTGAGTAAATGCCTGCCACTTACTTTGTGGATCCCTAGGAGCAGAAGAAACAAGTTTAGTTTTCTGTTTCTTTTTTAAGGGAATGACCACCCTAGAAAACTGAGAAGGCTCTGAGTCAGGAGAGCATTCAACAACCGCAGTAGGAACATCTTCCCTACAAAGCATCCATAGACCCCCCCCCTGACCCCTCAGAAACAATCAACTGTGGTTCCCCTGGACTTCCAAAATGGACGCCTGCAAAGTCACATTGGATGTGCTGTTTGCCAGATCCTCGCTGGGCTTCAATCCGTACATGGTATAGAAATCTGACAACACAGTCAGGCAAGCCTCTAAGTTTGTAACAACCTCGGGAAACACCTGGCAGAGACTCGGCAGAGGAAGATAATGACCTTTCCTTTTTCACCTTCTTCTTCTTCCTTGATGGGTGACCCTCGGGATGGGAAGTTCCTTCCATTGTATCTTTGGCAAGATGCTTAAGATGCTGGTTCTCAGGATACAATGAAAGATAAGAAAGCTTACTATAATGAGTTTTCAGGATGACTGCCTGACAAATCGAACAAGATGTATGGTCATGAGAAGCTCCTAGGCAAAAAAGGCACTTATTGTGGCAGTCTTTATGGGGAATCTGTCTCCCACACTGGCATTTCCCCTTCCTGGATGACATTAACCTCAAACAGCACAAAAAAATTCAACAAAAAGAACAAAACCCAAATGGGTACTTATCTGCAATGGTGAGGACTTCAGCAAACAGGAGTAATCACAAAAATTGAGTAAAAATGGCAGAAAATGGATGAAAGCAAACAAACCAATGGTTTGAAACAGCATTTGGACTGGCAGCAAAGAAGTTCTGAGGATGGTATGCCTGAATGTTACCTTTGTGCCTTACACTACGTGAGGAGCATTTGGTTGATGCTCAGCATACCTTAAAGCAATGGTAGGCTTTGGTAGACTGGCCACACATAGGGCTTCCACAGCAGGGAATCCCATATGTAATGAATATTCCAGCAGTGAATGTAAGGACATTGGTAGATACCTGCATAACTGGTATTTGTAAATGTACCTAAGTAGAATGCATGTAATTTGTCCAGCAATGCCATCAATATCTGACATGACTGACATCTGTGTTATATACTTATGCAATTTACCAAATAACCTGCTTCATGCAACTAAATTACCCACTATAGAAAATGCAGTCCAAAGTCTACGTATACACACATTCTCACAAGTGAAGCAATAAGCATGACTGAAAACGGTCTCATTACCTTCAAGTTCCATAGCTACACAATTTCCTATCTATAGTATAGATTCAGTCTTGTGAGCACTCTGAAGATGCAAATGAGGTGTGAACTCATTAGAAATACTGAATACCAAACTTTTAACTTTATGTATCAGATGTAAACAGAGTGTAGCCTCTACACTATTGTTAGATGCTAATGGCTTTCAACTGTGAATGATTAGTCTGACTGAAGCAAAACAGGAATTCACAGACACCCTTCCCTGTGTTAGTGGGGATACACTTAAAAAGTGTGGAACTAACTGCAGTGAGCTTTTAAACAAAACCAAACATCCCACATGTATATTTCTTTGGCATAATAGCACATCTTCCTGCCATTGCTGAAAACTGTTGTTCACTGTCATGTATATGTATTGCACCTTGAAAGAAACATAAGAGGATATGCACTATTGCATGTCTGATCGTAAAGCAGAGATAAGGAAAGAATTCCCAGAATACAAAGAGAAGACAGAGCTGCAGTTTAACAAAAATGTTCATAAATATTGTATCATCACTGATTCCACTAAATATGTTAAATACACATGTCCGATCAACTGAGAATGTCCACCTGTATGAGCTGTTTAATACTGGATATGAAATGTGAATTGCTTGTATGCACATTACTTGATTGTTATTACTAAGCTGTGTCTGTGGCAAAGAGAGATAACCTATAACAACTGTGTTGTGTAAGTGTAATAGTCTGAATGATCAAATCCAGAGCTGTCTAATTGTCTAACCTTTGTCTCCACTTTTTTTTGCCTTAACCATGTGCACAGCACATGGCATAGTGCACTGCTTAACGAAATGTGAAAAACGTAATTTCAGTTTCCTTATAGAGCGCAAACATACTTAGCAGCATTGTGAGGTGGTCAGCACCATGGATGGTTATGGCTGCAGAAATGCCACTTGTTAGCTGACTGTGTCTGCAGCACAAGGTATAAATATGGTGAGCTAAAAAAGAGAGAACAGAGGTAAAGCAGTGCTTGAGTCCCTCAGCAGATATTTTTGTGAGGGAGTCATAATGAGTACTTACACAAGTGATATGTGTTCGCTATAGCCTTTTCCATTTGTGCTTTGCTTAACTGAGTGCAAACACTGTACATTGCTTAGGAAAAAAGTGAAAATTTTAATTTGATGAGCCTTCCTCTTTGCAAACAAGCTCAGTGGCAATGCACAGCCATCAGCACTCTGGAGAGTCCTGAGTGGATAAAATACAGCTGCTGCCTAGCTTTTCCTGTGGCACCAAGTGTTAAGTGCAGTGAGTTCATGGTCAGAGCACAAGTGAACACAGATCTAGCAAGCAATACATTTTAGCAGGTATGTCACACAGCCATTACACTCAAAGCTTTAATTATAAAGGTAATACTATATACTAGTAGCTATGTATAGTCGGTTTATTGACAGAAAGGTATCATTACTGCTTGTATATACATAATTTTGTAGGTATCATAGCTCACTAATGACTGACATATGAACCCCAGTAAATTATGTGTATAACAGGTTTAGCATGACAGTGATGATTATGAAAATGCAGTTGCATATCTTTGACAGAATAGTTTACTGACAGTCATCTACACACCTCCCCTAACCCAATTATAACTGTAAAACAGAATGTATTGTGAGGTGTGTATCATAACTCCAACTCTATTACCATAGTCATGCAAGTCTACCCATTTCCAATATACTGTCAGACATTGGTCCTGCATCACACCTGAGAATGCATGAACCAGGGTCTTTTAATGTCACACACACAGGCCTAACTGAAGTATAGCAACAGTTAAACTTTAAGCTGTATATCTTAAATCACCATAACTGACAAACACTTCTTCTGACAATGAGGAATCATCACATGTGTAGAAATGCATGCATTCTCTTTTCATAGGTTTGAATTCCAATTTGTACAACTTACTTTTAACATTGTGTAAGTACCAACAAAAACTGTGCCAGGTCAATCTACTGATCCCCTCCAAAGTCAAAGCTTAAAAGCCAAGCCATTGAGCATTTCAGTGCTGACCATTGGACAAAGTGTGACCAGGTCTATAGTATCACACATAGCAAAGATCATTTCCAAGTTTCACATTATCAGTGCTAATTCATAAACTCCCATCTTCTTCATTTGGCAATGTTTGACTTTGCTTACCATTGCGCAAATGTGGTTGGCATGGTTGTGCATGTTTGTGCAAGGTTCATAAAATGCAAGATCACAATTTAGTGGAAAACCATTGCTACTGTTGCTGGAGGACCTCTGCAAACAGGGCAGGGAATGGAAAAGATGGTGCCAAATTTAGAGCACAGAGGTGGGGTGTGGAGGAGTCCAAAATCTTTGTTGCATGCCTCGTCAAGTGCTACAGCCAGAGGCTGCTATAAGGGGAATATGCTGGGTCTCAGTACAAGGCTGAGGCCAAGAACAGCCTAGCCAAAGCTGTCTCTAGTGCAACAGGCATATCATATGCTGGGGAGAAGTGTAATTACCACTACAGTGATCTTAAGAGGCCCAAGCAGACACAAACAGTGGCTGGATGCGTTTACAGATGCTAACACCTCCCAGATTTGAAAGTATACAGATTAACCAACTTGAATGATATGACTGGTGTAGATAGCCAAGACTGGTATACATAATGCTTTCTTGTCTCTTCTTCTCATTTTATATTTTACAGCTACAAAGGAAATTGTGGGGAACAGGGAGAGACTGGAGAGACTCAGATAGGCAAGGGGTATGTCTGCAACACAAGTGACCCTGAATGCATACATTGATTATTGTGATTCCATAGATCAGTACTAACTTCAGCATGCATATCTTAACTATAACAGCAGGCAGGCATGTTTTCTCATGCAGCTGTTGGTGATTGTAATAGGCAGGTGTAGTTGTGTATTCAGATTGTGTGGATTCAATACCCACAACTAACCTTTAGATTCACATTTAACAAGTATTATTTTTACAGTTGAAATGCAGCAATATTGGCTTTAATGCCACGTTGTTAACTTACTCTGTAGTATCTTTGAAAGCATCTATGGAAAATGTGCATATTCCAATGATTGCTTGTAGCAATTCACAGTCATTTTTGGGAGTCTGGGTGCTCTATAGCTAGGATAATAATAAATGGCTATTTATTGTAATAAAGAATGAATGTGACATACCATGGTGCTAAGCATCTCTTTTCTTTTTTGTCTCACACCACTTAATTTCTCTTTTTTCTTCTTAATTTTTTTAGATTACCTGGAATCCACCATTCTGATGTCATACCTTTCTGCCAGCAAAACAAATAAACAAATGCATTTCAGCACAGGGAGGTGTGCAAACCACTGTGGCTCAGCTTGCCAACCCTCCACCAGCTGCTGCACCAATACCCAGCACCTCTGGGTTGCAACCTATCAGTGCTGCTTCCACAACCTCTGCCCTACCTGGTCCATCCTCGTCAGGTTGCAGTGCCCCAGCTTGCAGTGCAGTGGTACCTTCCTGGAGTACTGGTGGAGGTGGTAATTATGTCACCCACCAGGAACTGCCAGGGATGGTGTGAGATCTAATAAAGAGTGGCCTTGGTGTCCACATCAGCCCAAGTGGAAAAGGTGCTCCTAAAAACTGAAAAATAAGACTCCTATGTCAAGCAGTCTCACACACATTTGAAGAGGTGGACAGTGGTAACAATTCTGAGGGTGAGGACTAGATTCTCACTGTTCCCATGCTTGATGGGTATGTGCCCCTAATGTCCCTTACCTGCCCCCAATCATGGTGTCCCCCAACTTTTTTGTGTCCATCGCCATCCCTGTGTGTGTCTTGTAGGTCTTGTGTCCTGTTTGTCTGCATCTGCTTCATCACCTACCCTACCTACCTGACACTCACATTCCTAGGTCCATTCCTCAACATTGCTCTCTTTTTGAAACTGAAAAAAAAATGGGCAGTTGTCTCCCCCCCAAAAAAAGTCCCATACATAGCTCTCTACTTCGTATATGTATCATCTCGGAATACTTGATTTGGTCCACTTGGCTATACAACATCATTGCATTGTTGTCACCCATCCATGTTGTGGTCACAGTCCAAATTCATCAATTTCTGTCTGCCTGTGTACATTACTGTGGTGAAGAAGTGGATATCTATGCTTCTCACCTGGTCACCTCCTGTAAATACTTGTATTGCTTCCCCTTTGTTCTTCCTTCTGCTTGCCAGCCCATTTCACCACTTTTCTATCAACCCTATTTTCACACATTTAATCTGGTCAGAAAATACAATCACACACAGCACACATGGCCCATAAAAAGACTTCACTTTTTGTCCTCTGCATTTGCTCAGAATATGGCATTGAGCTGAGCAGCGGTGAATGGCTGATCATGTCCTATGGCAAAACCTGGCGTGTTTTTGCCATCAGTGCACTAGTCCAGTTATCTCTGCACAATACTGCTTAAACTCATTGCACTAGAGGAATACAAAGTAAATGCAAAGGCTCTACTTTGAAATAGTCACTGTAACAGTCCTTAGACTGCTGGATGTAACAAGGCAGAACTTCCTATGTATAGTGTCGACATAAATCACTTGACTGAAGATTAGTTTTGCCCATAGCATCAAGAGTTCGATCTCAGATGCATCCTGCATCCTTTCTTAGTGTGATGTCATATGTCTATGATATGTTTAATCACCCACATCTTAACATTTGCCACAGTTATGAGTTCTCATGGAGCTATATTGAATACTGGCCAAAAAAGAGTATTTGAAGTGACATACATCCCCCCAACTATGAGATATTTATCCAAATTTGTTCTGCTTGTCATAAGCCTGTTGTCCCACTCTTAACCCTTCTTTACCATTATATCAGTCACTTTATGCTATAGAGTATGGCAGGTTAATAATGAGACACTGCAAAAACATGTCCATTATGTGTATGTCCATCTAACCTTGTATTCAAACCTTCACTCACATTCCTCTGTACATGTGTACACATCTAGTAGGCTGATGGAAATAAAGGTTATTTCATGGTTTCCTTATACTGTCATGACTCTGCTGATGGACAACACCAACATGTTACCTCGGTTTAATTGGTTATCAGTTCTCCTGTACTGCATAAGGTTTCAAAATATGTTGCAGGATTCCCTTTGTATCATGCTCAGGTGATGATCATTCTTGTCAAGACTTATAACTCAGCAGCAGGGAATGCTCTTAAGGATTGTTTTCAGAGTTCTCGTGCCTTTGTATATGCTTCCTATCCATCTGACTACCCCTTCTCCTACATCAGTATGATACTTCTGCCTATCAAGTAAACTGTAAGATGGGTCACAATAGATATAACTCTCAACAATCTGTTCTCACATGGCAGTATTGTATTTTAGATGCCCCACATCATTTTCACACAGATGTATATGGATGTATTAATTATTGTCACCCTGTATCTCCTGTAGCCTTATCTCATGCAATTCATGCTACAAAGCAGGACACATTTTGATTGAGAAGACACATCATACCAACACAGCATTATGATGTACATGAATGTGCCAAGACAGAACCCCCAACATCTTCTACAGTCCTGTATCTGTCATCACCTTCTCTGTCCCATCAGAATATTCTGTAGCATCTTTAGTAGGATGGTGGATGAAATAATTCATCTAATGTGAAGTGGAAACTGCCCTTACTGTGAAGAAGCATACTGCACACACTTTGCAGGATATCTAGCCCTACAAAAATAGTTAACATACCTGCTGAATCATAGTAATCATTTCAAAAGGTATACCACCTCTTGTCATTTGTAGCAAGCCATTCACACAATTCATTTTGTGATTTACAGCGAGGCCTGTAAATCAGCTACTAGTTGTACAGGTGTATTGAGGTAGACATTACTGATACAATTTTGGGAATACACATACTTTAGTGCAGTCATTGATTGCCACATTTGCAGTCCTGATCAAATGTACTTAGTTAATGACATCCTGGCATTACTTGTTAAAAGAAGAGAGAACCATCAGGATTTGAACCCTGACTCACCTGTGGTCTGAACAGGAACATACTTTTTTCTACCCTGTGCCCCAGAAAAAGTTAGGCAAGAGGTACATTTTCCTCACTCAGTACTGACTAGAGTGCTGATGGACACACATGACCATTGATCCTGTTGGTTTGAAGGAGGGCACACTACATTAAAATGTTCACTGTTTTTCTAAAGTAGAGAAATGCGTTTGCTCAGTGCTTAACATTTTGCAAATTAGGAAGGCAAAGTCAACAGTTATTTATGTAATAACACTTTGGCCTCAGCATTTCAAAGACTGACTACAGCATGCACATCATACTAGCTGCCAACAAATTCTCCCATAACATATCTTTCAAGCCTAACACATGAAACATTAAAAACAAACAGATGTATTTTGCAGTTAACCCCAATCAGGTCAGTTACTGTATGTATCTATTTGTGCCTAGTTTGGCACTGAGCACCAGTGGACACTGCTACTTCACAAGTCCAAGCTGAATTCTTAAAATTCAAATCACACATGTGCTAATACTTTGCCACCATCCACACAAATCAGCTTCTCATCAATGTGCTTTGTGAAGAGGTATACAGCATGTCTTATTATGTTTACTGGCCTGTAATGCTCCAATACATCGAAGTGCATCCATAAACACAAAAGTATGGCAGTGGCATGAGTGCATGACTGAACACATACTTCATGTGTGCCCTGCAGCAATGCACTTGCAAATGATAGATCAGTACTTGGGCCATTGTTAAACAGGCACCAGAATTACACAGCCTAATTGCATTGTTACATTCGGTATGAGTTTATAGCGACAGTGGACATTGGTCATGCATGATTACATACCATTGCTAGTATAAGTAACTTGCATTCATGTGGACATACATAGGAAGACACATAACTCCTGCATTGCACTACTGATGTTTTATGTGTGTGTGTGTGTGTGTGTGTGTGTGTGTGTTTGTGTGTGTGTGTGATTCTCATCTATACAACATTCTGAAAAAACAGGTATGTCTGTCTTAATTCTGCCATATGCATTCATGTCAGCTTATTTGACCTAGGTTGCCAGGATGTAGTTGTAAGTACTTTTGCAAATTGCAGTCACACGATCATATCACAAATCCTGATTTTGCACCCAAGTCTCATAACAGTATATGTTACCTGAAGCACTATAAAGTGCATTCTAACACCATTAAAGTCAGAGATATGTGGTGGTGCTAGTGATAATTACTATGGTCTCTACCTTGTGCAACTAGGTAGATAGGGGTTCTACTCTCATAACAATCAACACATGTGTGGGTGTGTGGGTAGTCAGATGAACATGAGTCCAGGTCCTGCTGCCCTCATTCAAGTAGCATTCATGTAATACTTTTAGACTGCTATATGGCTCCACAGCAATTTCAAACAGCCCTCCCAACATCCTCTTCTCAGCATACAGTGATGACATCATCCCACATAAAGTGCACTCTGACACTATTCAAACCAGACTTCTGTGGTAGCACTAGCATTACTGTGTTTTCTAGCTTGTGTAACTAGCCATGGTTCTTTTTTTTTTTCAAAACAGGTTTGTTGTTTTAACATATAAGAGAAATATCATAACAATTTTATACAAGTAATTAAAAATAGGTATTATTATAATATTCAACAAAACAACTAAAGTATTTACAAAGACATCCACTACAATCAGATCAATTAATTAAACTAAAATACCATGCTATTGAAATTAAAATTTTTTTAACAAATTTTGTAAATTATCGCATACAATAAAATAAGATGTTTTTCTATTTGTTCTAGTCATAATTGTGTTTATTTCCATATGGCACACTATATTCATAACATTTTTAAATTCATTGCATGAAGGAGGTGTATCTGAAATCCAATTTCTAGTTATTATTTTCCTAGCCACTGCTAGACTAGTCCATAACAAGGGAAGCTTAACCTTTTAACACTTTGAGGTACAGGTGTGTTGAATAATATAAGAGATTTAGAAATAATGAAATTATCTGTAAAAGAGCCTGCAAAATTCATTAATTGACTTCCAGTATTCTTTCAATTTTATACAGTCATAAAACATATGAGCCCAGTCAGCATTAATTTCTACATTACATCTCTTACATAGATTATCTTTATTATTTATTTTATTCATCATCAAAGGTGTATAAAAGATCTATGTAAAATTTCCATGTATAAAGTCTCCAGACAATGGAAGACGTAGTTCTATAAGCAGATTCCAATATATATTGTTTATCTTGTTGATTTGGTGGGTCCCCATTAATAGAAGTGAAATAATTCCAGTATGAATCTACACTGTAAAAAGTTTCTTGTCTGATAACTTTATGTATGTATGAAAGTTTACCTTTATCAGAAACTTTATGTTGTAAATTTAATATCAAGTAATCAATCAGTGTTGGAATAGATTCTTTAACAGCTATAGACATTAAATCTATTTTATTAATGAGATGTTGTCTAAAGGTCTGAACCTCTAACCAGCAAGTTTCTCTTAAATTCTTGTTTTAAGAAATCTAGATTTTTAACTTTATTATCAGATATCAACTGATACCAGTACTTTAGATCATTATCTATAGCTAAATGAGTTCCTTCAGAAGTAGATGACAAAAGCATACCCTGAGTATACATTATAGGAAATACAATAAAATTCCATTCCCTATACTTAGGGTGCATGAATATAAAGTTACGATAACTAATAATAATATTTAATGGGTAACAAACCATATGTTTAGGTGTAATAGGTGAAGTACAAAATTCCTTTAGTAACCATAACATAGAGTTATTTACAATCATATTTTTATGTGTTAAGGAGATTTTCATGAAGTGTATACTAATTAGCTCCCAATAATCTTTCCATTTTGTGACATATGACTGATCTATTAATAAAGTAATAACTTTTACAATAGAAGAGATAGTATATAAATTAAAGTCTGGAAAAGAAATACCCCCATTGAGACCAGCTATTAGTATGTTTCTTTAATGCAATCCTAGGTCTATTAGGTGCCCATAAGAAATTTAACATTAGTGTGTTCAGTTTCTTGATAATTATTTTCGTAGGTGGAAGTATTATTGATTGTATTAAGTATAAAATCTTGGGGAATATTATCATTTTAATAATTGTAAGTCTCTCCTCCATAGTAAAAACATATTATTCCAGGTATTAAAAAGATTTTGTATATTAAGAAAACAGGTATTATAATTATTATATATAATAGATTTAATATCTTTAGATAGTATTATACCTAAATAAGTTATCTGACCTGAATTAGGTACATATTTAGTAAAATCACTAATGAGAATATTTTTCCGTGTATATATAGGTAGTATTTTAGTTTTTCTTCATTGAATATTAAACCAGAAATACTTTTAAAATTCATCATGTTATCAAATAGAGACTGTATAGAAGAATTAGATCCTGCTGATGTAATTAGAACATCATCTGCAAAAGTTGAATTTTGGATGTTGTATTTTCATCTATTTCAAAACCCTCTATGTCAGTACTGTTTCTGATCAAATTAGCCCAAGGCTCCATTACTAAAGTGAATAATAGTGGAGAAAGTGGACATCCTTGTTTTGTACCTTTAAGAATGGGTATTTTTGTGAAACATATGTTCCTACCTTAATATAAGCCAACGTTCCTTTGTATAAATGTTCAATTAGATTTACAAATGCATCCGAGAAGTTTGTGCACTTCATTAAGGTAAACAGATAGTCCCAACTTACTGAATCAAATGCTGAACTTATATCAAGACTAATAAGTGTTAAATCTTTCTTTTTCCTATTTGCAAAATCTATTAATGTTAAAGTTCTTCTTATATTATCAAAAGTATTTCTATTTACAATGAAGCCTGTCTGATCTATATCTATAATGCCGGAATGATTGTCTTCAATCTATCAGCAAAGATATTCATAAACATTTTATAATCAACATTAAGTAATGAGATGGGCCGATATGAAGAACATCTAGTTGGATCTTTATTAGGTTTTAAAATTGGCGAAATAAATGTATATTGCCAAGATGGGGGTTATTAACTCAGTTTGGGCCAAAATAAAAACCTTATGTATTAATGAATATGTATTTTTAGAAAGGATTTTATATATCTCTGGTATAATACCATCATTACCTGGTGCTTTGTTTGATTTAAGCTTATTTATTTGTGTAATAACTTCTGTATATGAAATACTCTTGTCCAATAGTTTAATCTGTTGTTTATTAAGCTTTTATTCATATTTGTGGTTATAAACTCCTTTATTTTATCTTTAGGTTCCATGTTAATATTATTATGGTTAATTTTGTGAAAGTGATTTCTAAATTCATCTAGTATTTCTGGTATACTAGAAACATTCTTCTTTTTCCTTAGAGAAAAGATTTATTTGATATGGTTTTGTTTATTCAACCTTTTTGTTTTATT
>NC_056735.1:957842808-957882808 GCF_019279795.1 Protopterus annectens | reverse complement strand
GAGACTGAAGTTCTTTCTTGATGCTGGAGTCTTGAGAATTTGTCTTACTGGAACTCATTTCAGACTGATAAACTGACAGGAAAATTTCCAAAGTAATTTCTGACAGGAATATTATTAAGATTTCCTTTCTTTTTTAGATATAGTTCAAGAACTATATAAAACAAACATATTTAGAAAGAAAATTACTTCAAAAATTAATTTTTTAAGTAATTAATTCCTGTCAATGTAATGAAATTGGTGGAGCTGAAGAAATCTGCTGCTATCCTGTGTTCATCCTTGGCCATGCCCCCACTAGCCATGGTTCTAATCTCACAGCAGTTAACTTGTGTGTCTTTTTTCAACTAGCAGTCTGGCACAATTTTACAGCAGGATGTGATTCCACACCCATTTCAGACACTCCTTCTAATATCTTCTTAGCATACACCGATGATGTCATCCTCTATAAATTGCACTCTGACAGAGTATAAGTCAGACTTCTGTGGTGGTGCTAGTCTTATGTTGTATGGAATCCAACTTATATATCTAAACAGGTATGGTATTTGAATCTGACCTCAGTCAATTGGTGTGTGGGTTGGTGGTGTATTATGGTCATTCTATGATGTTTTGAATCTGTTCTCACTTGACTTCCACTCAGAAGACCCTTTTACATAGTCCCTTGAATCCATCATCCCTTTTTCCTTCTCTCCACATATTCTTTCTGCAGAACACTGGATGTCATCATCTCAAAGATCCATAAACACATTAGAAGCAGAGCCCCTCCCTGACTCTCTACAAGCCATCTCCAGATCACTGGATATGTGATTGCTAATTCACTCATGGGGTTGTGCCCATGTCCCATATGGACAAAGGCAGTCTGTAATAAAATCAAACACATATGCACATATCCCTACTGTCTTCCCTCATCTAGAGATAGCGATTTGAGTTAAATGAGATAATAATGGCTAGGCTTGTATGGGCTGCTGGCCGTTAGCCTAGTAATCTCCTATGACCCTATGAACCCTGCACATGTCAATGCTGTTGTCATCCACAAGTGCTGTGTTAAGGTGTGGATGTATTGTAGTCCTACAATGGTGCATTCCAATCTGAGATTTGAACTACTGTATTGATGCCTGTTGCTGCCATTTGGTTACATGAGACTTCCATAACAGATGTAATAATATGCTTCCCGAGGACTGGGGACATGGGATGATGCTATATACATTGTTGCCTTATGAAGGCATGTCTTCTGATAGTGTATATATGGTACAGGGCCCTCATTCGCACAATTCCACTGATAAACATATAGGCATATGATGTACAACTGATGTAATGACTAAAAATAGGGTGAATTGTATGACTGTTTTAACTGCTCCATTGTGCTGCATGTGATTCATACCCAAAGTTTTATTTGGAGGTGATGTACCATTGTATCACAGGTACAGCCATAGTGTGACTGTTATGCATCACAGACATACCGCTACATCACATCAGTAGTACCACTTGATAGTTTGCATGAACACATATGAATGTATGATAGGATTTCATGGCAGTATAACATTTTCGCTGCCAATATCAGGGGGCAGTGATTGTGCAGCACGTGTTGAGGTTTCATGTGCTTATACAGTGCACTCCATGTATTATTTAGAATGTGTACAATATTACAGTAACTTCTTCCTTGATCACTGAGACTTTGCACTCCTGTAATTTCTGTGCACATGGGCATAGCTGATACAGTGCCATCAGTCTTACATTCTGCTGTATTGTTCATTATAATGAACCAATTCTTAATTTACACATTAAAGATACTTCAGATAATATCCATTGCTATGACATGTGGCAGATGCATACAATACCTAGTTGTGTGTAGAGAATCCACTCATAACAGTGTTTTGTTTGTATGTGTTGTTATTTGTATGGCTGATACCTACATCAGGCAGGGATGCTTTAGTCAAGTGTATCACATTTGGCACAGTAAGCTCCCACATCTGGTAGGCCATACAGAACTATTCTCTGGAATGCATACCCATTAGGATTTGACAGTGCAGACTTCCCTTCAAGGTGTTCTATTAAATGCACATGCAAGGAGGTGTAAACAGCAATACGTACTGTGCTATCTACATATGTCCATAATGTTATGCTACTGACTTGTCTTGGAGGCGTACATACATTGACATATCCTATCTTCAGGACATTTCCATATTTACCATGCCTCTTCCTGTTTATTCATCCATATCATTCATGTTTGTGCACATTTTCATCAGTGCACTTTCCCTGCCCAGTGTACTGCGGTGGTGGTGCTGCGGTAGCATTGTCGCCTCACAGTAAGACGTTGTCCTGTTCGATTCTCAGCTAGAGCGTCTTCTGTGTGGAGACATGCATGAATGGGCATACCTTCATTGAAGGTTGTGCGTCAGAGCTGGCAACTCAGCACGTAACAATCTACTGCCAATCATTAGCGGACCAGAGTTCCACTGTGGCGACCCCTAACTGGGAAAAGCCGAAAGACACAACAACAACAACAACAACTTTCCCTGCCTTTCTAAGTTCATTAGAGGAACTTAGGGACATGTTATCGGTATGGACAGCAGACAGAAACAAATCTTTTATTTCTGCTGCTGTCACTTGCTGGTGAGTACTGGAAGATTTTTATTGCCTGGCGTTAGACCCGACCTTATCAACTTTAGCAGGGGGTGCTTAACATTTGTTAATGTCAGACCTCACTCCACTCTAATGCTTAACTGGCTTGTCTTTTTCCAAATATCTGATTGTAATTACTATGCTACATGGTCAAACCAATAATGAATCAGGAAGACTTTAACATAACAAAACATAAACAGAAGCTCATTCAAGTGACCCAGTTCAGGATAGAACTAGATAAGAACTTCAGGAAAGGTTATTAGAATCCAGGTATTTAACAAATGCACCACTGTTAACAGGTCAGTTCTCAAGTGGCCTTGGTATTTAAAGAACAGTTCCCAAGTGATCAGAAATATTCCATTATGATATAATTTGAAGAACTTTATGGACATGGGAACCGAAAAAAAAAGACCTATCTTTTTATTTAGTTGTATGGGAAAGGTCATGGTAAGATATGTTGCAACATTCTTGAAAAAAGAACTGTAAAGTTTATGATATGCTAATTAATGTTTGTCAGTTTACATATACAAAGAGCAGATCTATTGCATTACATTTTTTCATGATATCTGTCAAAAAGCATTGGCTTGGGATTATCGGGGATATTAAAATTAATAAAGTGAGAAGTTAAGTTCCATGTGGATCTCTTATTTTTTTTTGCATAGTGCTGAACTGTCCCAGTTTTCCAGAATGTTCTAGATTTTGCTTGTGTTTTGCTCTATCCATCATAGGTTCATAAGTGATTTCTAGGCTAATGGCACAAAAGACTTTACAAACCTAGCCATTAATACCTAGGACAGGACATGACAATATTATATCTTAATACCCCAGATATGGGATGGGGTAGTATCAGGGTAGTGGGTCTTTGGGTGTTGGGGCCCTGAGTTATTTTACAGACTGCCTGTGCCCATAAGGGACATGCACAGTACCCTAGGAGTGAATTTACAGTTTCCCATCCATTTAGCCAAATTTATTTATTTATCATTTGTTTACTGGAAAGTCCGGTTCAATTTTCAGCAGAGACCTGGGGGAAAACGCTGCAGATGTATGTCTTTGTAACGTGGGAAGAAACCAGAGCACCCAGAGAAAACCCACACAAATGAAGGGAGGACATGCAGACTCCACACTGAAGACACACAGACTGAGAATTGAACTGGAGAACCTCTTGCTGTGAGGTGACAATGCAACTGCTGCACCACTGCACTGTCCTTTTCTTTCTTTTTGAAGATAGTGAGGGATGGACTTTGTTTTATAAAGATGGGAAGCTTATCCCATAGATGAGGTAACCTTTGGGCTATGAATCTGTCTCTCCGGCAGGTTCTGTTAGTGTCCATGGACAATTTTTCTTGTGAACATGTAACATTTTCATCAGGGCTAGATCATACAATGCCTTGTAGGTCAGGCATAAGTCACCTGTCAATAAAGATATGAGATGGAATAAAGGGATAGGGCCTTTAGTCATTTCGCATAAGACATGTGTCTTGCTCTTTGTATTTTTTAGTGAGAAACCTCTGGGGCCACTCCGACTGGTGCAAGTGCCTGGTTAGATACATGCAGAAGGGAGTATTGTGCTCAGTTATGTGCCTGATGAGAGTCATGTACAATGGTACTATGACTTCCTTTGACCTTGATGCCATGCCCTTACTTATAAGTTGAGCTATACAGAAGGACGTCCTCACTACTAAAGCTACCTGATGGTCAAAGTGTAGGTCATTATCTATCTGTGTTTCTAGGTCTCTCACCACTGGGTCTACTTTTAGGGATGTGCTATCAATATTATAATTTGCAGGGATATCTGATTACACATGTTTTACCGTTAGTCTCAGACTATGGTTTTGGCACCAGTCGTTTCTCATTTTTATACCTGTTTGTAGGATATCAACATTGCTTAGGAATTTGATATTACTCCCAGCTTACAGTCATCAGTGAACTTGGTAATCCAGTGGCCCCCAACATTGGCCTTCACTTCAAAGAAGTATATACTAAACAGGAAGGGTCTCAGCCATGAGCACTGTGGTACACTGCTAGTAACAGGTTTCTTATCAGAAGGGGATTTGCCTATATGAACAACTCCTGTCAGTGAGCAAGTTTGCTATCCATCTGATGATGTAGGGGTTTATACCTAACACAGTAAGTTAATCTATGATCCCAGATTGAGGGCTTGTGTCAAAAGCTCTGGCCAGGTCTAGATAAGTGGTGTGTACCGTTTTACCCTCATCCATGGCCTTGTTGACTTTCTTGAAAAGCAGCAAGACCTCTCTTTAACAAAGCCAAATTAGGTCTGGTCCAGTGTTTGGTGATTTCCTATGTCATTATTGATCCAGTCATACCTCTCAACCTCTTAGAGAAAGAAATCTGGACAAAGCCATAAATAAAAGTGGGACAAAGGCCCAAAAATAGGGCAATTTTTAAATATTGCTCTTGCAAACTTAGAAAGTTGATAGAATAACATGTTTTACATTAGCATGAATTTTCTGAAGGGTGCAAAGTCTGAAACTCAAATGTCTGTCATTATTTCTTAACTTCAGTCTTTTAAGTTTTGCCACTAATTTGCCAGAAAACCACAATTTAATGAAAAATGGACTGAAAATATGAGGCAAAAATCTGAACATTCTGCAAAACTCTGCACAGTTGAGAGGTATGGATCATCCGGTCCCTGATAATTCTCTCCATGGCCTTGCAGATAAGACTGGTCAAGCTTATGGATCTGAGTTCTTTGACTCAGTTGATGGGCCCCCTTTGTGCAGAAGGAAAACTGTTGGGAGGCTGTGGTTAAAGGGGGTTTCTAGTAGCCCTGACAGATTCTTTTTTTGAACTATTTAAGAAGCATCCTGGAATGTTGTCAGGACCCAGGAGGCTGTGGTTTTGTCGTTAGTGAGCGCAGTAAGGACCTTTTCCCCCATTATGACAGGTAGGGGATGATTGCAGGTATTTCTTTGGGTGTGGTAGGAGGTAATGGGGGGAGTTTGAACTGAACTTGTCAGCCAGCAGGTTTGCTATAGTTTCAGGCTTTTTGTAGGTGTTGCCATTCATGATTAACTCGGCACATTGCTGAGCATTTCCCCTGAGGTTATGAACATAATTAAAAAAGGTCTTATGGTTATCTTTCACCTGCAAAGCTCTCTGTGCCTCATAGTTTGCTTTGACAGATTTGACCAACTCTCTAATTTGTTTGTTTAGACTGGTGAGTGTCTTTTTCCACTGTTTTGTCTGTTTCTTCTTAGCTTTAGAGGATTTGTTTCCTTTTTTGAATAGCCTATTTATGCTAGGGATCCAACAGGGTGGTTTATTTTTGCCAGTAATCATAGGTTTGACATGCACAGGGACTGTGTCCTCTATGCAGTTATGAACAAGGAAACAGGAAATTCATCCCTGGCTTGGCACCTATGTCTTGGACACAGGCAACCTGTAAATGGTTCATCTCCCAGGCCCCTGCTTGTAAATGTTTCATCTGCCAAGCCCCTGCTTACACTTATGAAGGGTACCCGAACCTGTCAGTGATTTGGGATGCATGGCTAGGCTTAAAAAGGCCCCTGTGGTCCTTAGCCTAGTAAACACCTATGAACCTATGAATGCAGTTGTACAGTGCTTTTGTGTAGAACACAGAGTAGGTCTCAGTGTCAGCCAGGTTCAGAGGGGCTTGGAGGTTTAATAAATTGTCATTTAGTTTGCAGTATTTGGCCTTAAAAAGTTCTTAACAGGTTTGGATTTTTTTTTTGGGGGGGGGGGTTCTAGGTTACTTTTAATAGTAACAGAGATTATTTTGTGGTCAGATCTTACCAGGAAGGAGTTAATATACAGGAGGGAGCAGCCTCCTCTAATGTTCGTGAGTACCAGGTCTAGAATATTTGTAGCTCTAGCTGGGGAGTTAACTAGTTGCTTCAAGGTGTTTGCATTGATGAAATCCAAAACCTCTGAGCACACGAATTATGGATCGTATAAGTCTCCCAGTTTATGTAGGAGTAGTTGATTTTCTGGTAAACCATGGAACATTACAGTCAGTCAATAATGCCTGTCATTAGAGATTCATACTTGTTGCTCTTCAGAAAGTGCATGTTGATGTAAAATTTGTTGTTCTATTTAATTTTCTAAGTAATGTACCATTTGTTTCTGATTTTGGACAATTTTCATTCATTATTTTTGGTTTTAGCCTTAATTTTTCAGCAGAGAAGATGAAAGTTAGGCTGGTTTGTAATTTAGTCTGTTCATCCTAGCTGAACAAAGGAGCGTATCAAGGAACAGCACTGCAGCCCTTAGCTTTATATCTAATTAATGCAGAATAAGCAGAAGACATAAACATACTCATAACATAACCAGTAAAAATTGTTATTGTGTTAAAATACATATCCACATGGTCAGAAGAGCCGTATGAATTTGTAAGACACACATATTGCTTTTTATCCCTTAGATTCCTGTTTTCATCCATCACAGTGCTTTTCTCTTTGTATACATATGCAGATGCACATTATCATATTGCTGTACACCCTAACTGGCATGTTTGACTCATCACCCCATATACCTGAGAGCCATACTGGTTACCAATGATACTGAGTGTGCAGCTGAAATGAATGGCTCTCTGCTGCTCCCCAGTGCAATCACTGTTTCATTCTGAGGCACACTGGATGCCTACTGACAATCATGTGACTATGAATCCCACATCTATCAGTACAGCAGCCGAATTGCCCTCCTTACTTCCTGCTCTGTACAGCACAGGTAGCATCTTCAGTTTTAATCTTCAGTTCCAGATGCCTCCATCAGTGCAAATGGATCCAATATTATGTTATTTTCTAAGCAGCCATTAAACTAGGGTAACTCACTTATACTGTTGCATTCATTATTATGAATATTAACATTTCTGTAGCACAAACTGCCTTAAATGACATTCAATATAACATGCAGTGTTTACTTTTCTATTTCTTGTTCCATGAACCAAACCATGAATACTCCTCACAGAAATCAAACAAAAACTTCACAAGATGAAAATATCAACCAAAGACAATTCCACCAATCAGCACAATAATAAAATGCCAACCAGCATTCTCTGGTGTGATCAATGCTAGAAAGGTGTCTACTAACCAGTGTTGTCTCGACACCCTGCGATGGCGACAATGGAATTGCATCAAAGGAGAAAGACTGGAGAAACATCATCATGCATGGCAGTTCAAAGTAACAAGGGGCCAATGGCTTTAAGCTTGTGTACAAATACACAAGAATCTATTCCATGTGGGCAAAGGAGTGGTGTTGATTCATCGGGAAAACGGACAATGAGATTAAGGGATTGGTTGCAGAATGAATTTGCCTTTTCCAACCCTACACCATCAGTGGTGGATATTAACCTGGACAAAAAACTGAATGACTTGGAGATGATGTTAATGAAGGTACGTAACCTTCAGTGCGATAACGCTTATCTGCTCGAGAGTACTAAACATCGTAGAGTCCCTAAGGGACTAAGAGTCTATAAAATTTCCTAATGTCATTAAAGAAGGACAACCTGAGTGTGCAGAACTCCTGGAAATGTTCCACCGACATGGGGTCAAGCTAATGGAGTTCATGGTTAAGATCTATAACAACAAAATAAATGACTTAATGGCAGAAATTGAGAATGCAAATGATATGGTTGTTAATGATGTGCAATTTAATACGTACTGTCGTAAAGATGATGTAATATTCGAGAAGGGTGAACAACAGGCTGAAATAAATATCAAAAGCAAACAAAGGAAATCATATAGGGACAAAAGTGATTATCGTACTAAATTGGCCTACACCCTTCCTAAATCTTAGAGTGGTTCAGAAATGAATGTGAATAGTGAAAGATCTGATAACTGAATGGAGGTAGTGAGGGACAGATCTAGAAATGCCCAGTGGGATAGTTACAGGGAAAATGTCTATGAACTGGAATATCCCCCTCTGAGAAGATATGAGAGGTTTCAAAATAAGAACAACAACTTTAGGAGTACTAATTTTTTTTTAGATCAACAAGGGGCCCCAGGGGACAGGGTTACAAGAACCAGTGCTGCAAATGGAGGAAGAATATTTACAACTAAGAAGGTATAATAATTAATGTATTATATCGTCTTTTGATAGGATTTTGTTAAGCTACCAAGCGTTCAACATTTTCAACCATGCTGGTTTGAACATAGAGAAAAAATGTTTTCCTTATTAAAGAAAGGTAATAAATTTGTACCATCTAAGAGAGTGGATATAACGCAAGCTATAACGGAATTAAAATTATTCACTAGGAAAATGAATTTGAATTATTTGTTTAAGGACAACCAGAGGATGGACTATGTATCTGGGGGGGTTACAGAGAAAAAGTTGTTTTAATCCACTATTACAATCGACTGTAGGTACATTTGATAGGATTTGTACGCAGGAAATATATGAAACCCTAGAGGCACACAAACCTAGATATCATAATTTAACTACTGAATAAAGTAGTTTATTAAAGGAATTCAGGAGTAATCCCAACATAAGATTTATGAAACCTGATAAGGGGGGTGGCATGGCTATAGTGGATAGAACAGATTATAACAACAAGATTTTATCCATGTTGCAGAATGATGGGAAGTATGAGGTCATTTCTAAGAATGAAATAAACATTACTCATCGAAAAATACAATTGGTGTTGGAAGATTCCCTATTTCAGGGAATAATCAATGAAGAAATGTTTGAGTTTTTGAGAAATGACCATCCAACTATACCAACTTTATTTGGGATTCCCCAAACCCATAACAACATTATGGATCCCCCTACAGGTTAATAATAACATTGCAGAATAGTAGTACCTATTCTTTGGGAATTTCTGTTGATAGGGTGGTGAGGATTTCCTTAAGACCTATAGAGTATATATTAAAGGATTCATGGGACTTCCTGTCAGGGATAAAGGATGAATATTTTAAATACATTTGTAGTTTTTCCACTGTAGATGTAGTCGATCTAGTGACCTCGATTCCACATAGTGAAGGACTGGATTATTTCCATGAGGCTTTGATAGAAATCACTACACTGAGCAACACCATGATTAATTTTATTATGGTACTCATGCAGATTATTTTGAAAAACAATTTTTTTCATTTTCGAAGGTGAATTTTTTAGACAAACAAGAGGGGTGGCAATAGGTACAAGCTGTGCCCACTTGTTTGCTAATTTAGTGATGTACAGATGGGAGAGGGAACACATTCTAACAAGTCCTTTTGTGGACTATTGGTCCTGTTATTTACATTTCCTGGATGACATTTTTATTTTGTGGAAAGGGGACGATAAACATCAAGAATTCACAGATTATATCAATGGTATTTGTGATTACGTTACATTTACTAGTACATTTAGCAGTGATTACATTAACTATTTAGATGTAACACTTAGTAAAGATAAGGTAAAGGGTTGATTTACATTAAAGTTATATAGAAAACCCACCTTTTCCAATGACTATCTAGAATACAATAGTTATCACCCTGTGTTCATGAAGAAAAATATAGTAAAGGAATAAATGGTCAGATTAGCGAAAATGTGTTCTGAAAAAGATATTTTTATGAGAGAGATGGGAACCTTGTTGAGTTTTTTTGCTGAGAGAGGGTACCCTTTTGATTTTACCCATAATATATGTAGCCAGCTTATGGATGAATGGGGTTTGAGGTACATACTCCTCTTGGGTAAAGCTACGTCCCATGAAAATGTGAGTAACAATACTAAGACAAACACCTTTGCTTTTTCTATGATTCTGACCTATGGGGAAATAAGTGCAAAGGTCAGGGACATTTTGAAAAAGAATTGGGTGTTTAAAGGAAATGAAGATCTCTTTGAAACCTTGGGCAAAGAACTATCCTTTGTTTACAGAACCAATCATAGTTTAAAGTTCTTATTGGAACACCCTATAAACCAAAGAAGGATACTAAGGGGGACGGTAAAAGGTGGTTCCTGAGAATATTGTAAATACATCTTACAGAGGTCCTTTGTGGAATTGGAGATGGCAGGTTGAAGGTCAACTTAGCAACAGGTTCCTGTGGATCAAGTGGGGTGGTCTACCTAGCAGTCTGCCAAGAATGTCAATTTTTCTATATAGGTAAGACAGAGAATATTGAGAAAAAGGATTTACGAACATATTTATGCTATCAGGAGGCAAGATGACAACAATGCCCTATTTAGACACTTGAAGAAGAGTCCAACATGTAAAGAATTTTTATTTGGCCTATTAGAAATAGTCGATAGAGATCCCAGGGAAGGGTTTTGGAAAAATAAGTTAGCTAAGGCAGAACTTAACTGGCAAATAAAAACTAATGCCACAGTAACACCAGGCATAAACAATGCTATTTCTATCATGCCTGTGTTAAAATTTCGAGCAATGTTATAACTTATTTTATACATTTTATAATGTGCCTTTAAATTTTTTAAGCAATATGGGTTTTACCAGTGATTGGCTGGAAGTTGTTATTTAAATGGGTTGTGTTTTTAATCCCACAGTTATGAAGAAGTCCTGTGATGAAGAACAAAAGTGCTTGACTGTGGATTGTTGGTGAATTATTAAACGTTTTACTTGGTGGACTCCTGTCATCATTATTCAACAGCTTACTGAGTGCTTATGTTGTTCTTAACATGCAGTGTTTACTTTTCTATTTCTTGTTCCATGAACCAAACCATGAATACTCCTCACAGAAATCAAACTAAAACTTCACAAGATGAAAATATCAACCAAAGACAATTCCACCAATAAGCACAATAATAAAATGCCAACCAGCATTCTCTGGTGTGATCAATGCTAGAAAAGTGTTTACTCACCAGTGTTGTCTCGACACCTTATTTGATATACATGAGTAGTGAAGCTTTCCACCATAACGAAAAGGAAATACACATGGCTGGCCACCTTCTGTCAGAACTAAAACATAAAATTTTAGAAAATTGAGATGCAGTCAAAATCTATTGTAAAGTTCATGAAATAATATTGGAGATTAGTTAACACTACATGAGGCAATTAGTTTTCTCAGAAAAAACATGCACATTATAAACAGCACTGGGATAATTCAGTACAAGTGTAATAGAATGTATGCTGCATTCCTCTATAATGCTGGAAGAAAGCTGTTCTGTGTAGTTACTCATGATTAGAGAATGGGTGAAATGGACATCACCCCCTCTAATGTTGAAAGAATGTTCTCCAATAGATTGTTGGTGTACAGGTAAATCCTGGTCAAAAACAAATCTGACGCTTTTTAGGCATCATATTAAGCTTCCACAAAACTCAGACAGAAAAAATGCAAGTGGCCACCATTATTTATGCTCACTAAACATGGCTTTGCTGTGTACCGAACAAAAAGTACATAAAGAAAAACCTAATGGCTGTGTGTATGTGCACGCATGCCATGTGCATATGTATGTGAGAAAGTGAAAAAGTAGAGAGAGAGAGAGTTACTAAGAAAGAGAGAGAGCTAGTGCATACCATCACCATTTCAATGCAGCTGGCAGTCATAATGCTAAGGATTGGCATTATTGACTGACAACTGTACTGCTCAGGGATTTACCAGCAAATCAAACATTCTACAAGAGAAAGAGCAACTATATGCAGCAAAATGAGAGATAGTTAAGTTTGGAGTTAAAGTTTAGAGGTTTTCTCCCTGGGCCTTTCCTGAAAATTGGCTTTTACCCAGTCAGACTTTCCCAGTAATCAAATGACAATAAATAAATAAATAACAGATATGGGGGTCTACAGTGCCTCGTATTTTATGATTTTTTTTCATTCATGTAATCACAATGAGACATCTGAGGTGTTTTCAGTCAACACTGTGTGTGTGTGTGTGTGTGTGTGTGTGTGTGTGTGTGTGTGTGTGTGTGTGTGTGTGTGTGTGTGTGTGTATGGGGCTGAAAATTGGCTTCTACCCAGTCAGACTTTCCCAGTAATCAAATGACAATAAATAAATAAATAACAGATATGGGGGTCTACAGTGCCTCGTATTTTATGATTTTTTTTCATTCATGTAATCACAATGAGACATCTGAGATGTTTTCAGTCAACACTGTGTGTGTGTGTGTGTGTGTGTGTGTGTGTGTGTGTGTGTGTGTGTGTGTGTGTGTGTGCGTGTATGTGTGCACATGCGTATATGTGTGTGGACATTAAATACTTATATAAATTACATTTTGTATGCAAAATGCTTCCTTCAGCCACAATTATGTATGTTATAGCAAGTCAGAACCATTAGGTGCTGGAGGAACTATTTTGCATCAAAAAATATAAAAAACGTAGGTTCATAAGTAAGTACTAGGCTAGTTGCCCTTGTGGTCCATTTTAAGTCTAGCCGGTGTCATTTCAGTTCATGAATTAAACTATCCTGATCAGTGTTAGATTGGTCTTACACAAACCATGGTTGATAATTACATATTACCCAAATAGACCTGAATAAATTTTCTATCACCTATCCATAGATCCAAGTTCCACTTGAATATGGACATGGATAAGCTTTGTTTTACATAGATGTGGAGTCTGTTCCAGAGCACTTCTGTGTGAGACATAGTTGTCACTCCAAACCATTCATTTGATGTTGCAGAAAAGATTTATATCCCAACTGAGTATTTCTGATGCTATTTGACTTGCTGATGTGCAGTAGGTCCATCAGTTTTGGATCAGAAGATGCCTAGTATGTCAGACATGGGTTATTTCTTAGCAGTCTGTAGGATACTGAGTATAAAGACAGGGCTTTGAGGCAAGTCATGTTAGACATATTGTTTAGGTCCTGCATTCTTTTTAGTAAGGTATTACTGTGGGTGTTCTAGTTGTTGTGTCTTTCTGGACAGACACATGCCAAAGGTGGTATTATAGTCAATAATTGCCATAATGAGGACAAAGTAAAGGACGATGATGACATTTCTAGATCTAGTCACAAACCATTTGTTTATAATCTGCAAAATGTAAAAGGACTTTCTTACAATAGTGGACACATTGGTCAAAGGATTGGTCACTATCCACATTAGTTCCCAAATCCTTTTAGGCACATATTGTCAATGTGGTAGTTCCCTAGAATAGATGACTTGCCAAAGGATATGATAATGCATTTTCTGGCATTTAATTTAAGTCTATGATTTTGGCACCATTTATTTGTTTGGAGCAAGCATTCCTGCAGTATGGCTAAGTAATTTGGGAATTCTATAACTGTTCCTGGCTTGCAGTTCTCTGCAAACCTAGTCAGCCAGAGCCCTTTAATAATGGCTTTTACTTCAGGGAAGTAGATACCAAGCAGGAGAGGTCCCACCACCGAGCCCAGGGGGACATCACCAGTGACTGGTCTCTTTGTTGAGGCTGCTTTTCCACTTTGATCTCCTCCATCCTATGTGTGAGCCAGTTGTTAAGCCAGTGGGTGATATAGGGATTTATTTCCAGTTTATTGTGTAAGGATTGTGTTAAAAGCCTTGTCCAAGTCAAGTTATGCTATGTGCGCCAGTTTACCTTTGCTTTGATGACCTTTTCAAAAAAGTCCACCATATTGAGTAAGCATGAGTTGATTTTATTAGCCAGTAGGTTGGCTATATATTCACCCTCAATGCAGGAAATATTACTCACAATCAGGTCGGTGCATTGCTCCACTGTGCTTCTGAGATTAAGAGCATAACTAAAACAACAATGTAAAAAGGTATGGAACAAGGTGAACGCCCAATCCAAGCAGCCAAAAACAGGATAAATATCAAACAAAAGGTTAGGGCGAAACACAGCTCGAAAAAATAGGCAAAATAAAATGTCATTAATCCGTCGTATCAACCATCAGTCACCACAGCGAATCCAAGAAGTAGACATCCAAGTAAAAATCCGTTCTTTATTACATACAGGTACCAGAGTTAGCGCTTTCACCTTTCGGTTTCATCAGACTCAATACAAGGTACAAAACTGATGAGTCTTAAATACTTTTAAAGGTGGGAAAAACACTTAATTAAGCTCATTAACAACAAGCTCTATCAATAAAAAACAAGCTCTATCAATAAAAATCCACACATTCATAAAAACTACATATACTTTTACTTAAACTACAAATGCACTAAACCTGATAATGCCACTAAATATACTAGCTTAAAATAATAATTTTTCATAAAATACAAAAATACAAAAATAAAACAGGAATTATCAGACACAAATTACATACTTATTTAACTCTAAGTCTCCTCATCCTTAAAAAAGGTCTCAATGAGACCTTAGCATTGAGACCAGGGGTCATATCTGACTTCAGCTTCAAAATCCAGGCATTCTCTCTACTCTCAGTAACAGCCCAAATATCACCACCTCTACTAGTAACATTTATGGTCTCAATCATCCTAAAACTAAATGTATGTGTGCAGTCTGTATCCATAACATGTTTGGCCAGTGCATTGGTACCATTCTTAATTCTGATGTTATACATATGCTCACGCATCCGATCCCTCAAACATCTGTTCGTCTTCCCAACATAAAACGACGAACAGGTGTTGCACGTGGCCAAGTATACTAGATCTCTAGACATACAATCCCCTCTAACCCTAAAGGAGTAGGAGATGTGAGTGATGGGATGTATAAAAACTACATCCCTACAAATAAAATCACAAAAATTGCATTTACCACACTTCATTGTTCCATGTGGAGACGTGGTATCAGAATTATTACCAATCATCCTATCACATAATAACCTTTTAATATTCCTCTTGTTCTTATACCTAAAACGTGGACAATCACCAACTATACTTCTAATATACGGATCAACCATCAAAATGTCCCAATGCTTCCTCACAACATCCTTAATTACACCAACATCTTTGGTATAAAACAGTGAGAAAGCAGTAGAACCAGTGACAGTGGTACTAGAAGTACCTGGTGTACCAGTGTCAAAACACAGGTCTGAAAAATACGGAGCAGCTGCTCCAGATCTTAACTCAAAAATACTCTCACGACCTATCATGATATCATCAGTCTTGTACCCCCGGGATGCCAACCTCCTATCCAAATCTAACAAGTCCTGACGAAAACCATGTTCAGTAGGGTTATACCTAGAGGTCCTCATACTCTGCCCCCTAACAATGTTCTGAAAGATATAACCAGGATGCATACTATGTCAGTGTAAAATGGAGTTCTTGTGACAGGGCTTTCTATACACTCCAGTATTAATAGAGCCATCAAGTAACCGCTCAACAAAGATATCCAAAAAAGGGAGCCTAGTATCAGAAAACTCATAACTAAACTTAAGATACTCCGTGCAAGCATTCAAGTCTATTATATAGGATTCTAGTTGTTCCACTGGATATCTTTGTTGAGCGGTTACTTGATGGCTCTATTAATACTGGAGTGTATAGAAAGCCCTGTCACAAGAACTCCATTTTACACCGACATAGTATGCATCCTGGTTATATCTTTCAGAACATTGTTAGGGGGCAGAGTATGAGGACCTCTAGGTATAACCCTACTGAGCATGGTTTTCGTCAGGACTTGTTAGATTTGGATAGGAGGTTGGCATCCCGGGGGTACAAGACTGATGATATCATGATAGGTCGTGAGAGTATTTTTGAGTTAAGATCTGGAGCAGCTGCTCTGTATTTTTCAGACCTGTGTTTTGACACTGGTACACCAGGTACTTCTAGTACCACTGTCACTGGTTCTACTGCTTTCTCACTGTTTTATACCAAAGATGTTGGTGTAATTAAGGATGTTGTGAGGAAGCATTGGGACATTTTGATGGTTGATCCGTATATTAGAAGTATAGTTGGTGATTGTCCACGTTTTAGGTATAAGAACAAGAGGAATATTAAAAGGTTATTATGTGATAGGATGATTGGTAATAATTCTGATACCACGTCTCCACATGGAACAATGAAGTGTGGTAAATGCAATTTTTGTGATTTTATTTGTAGGGATCTAGTTTTTATACATCCCATCACTCACATCTCCTACTCCTTTAGGGTTAGAGGGGATTGTATGTCTAGAGATCTAGTATACTTGGCCACGTGCAACACCTGTTCGTCGTTTTATGTTGGGAAGACGAACAGATGTTTGAGGGATCGGATGCGTGAGCATATGTATAACATCAGAATTAAGAATGGTACCAATGCACTGGCCAAACATGTTATGGATACAGACTGCACACATACATTTAGTTTTAGGATCATTGAGACCATAAATGTTACTAGTAGAGGTGGTGATATTTGGGCTGTTACTGAGAGTAGAGAGAATGCCTGGATTTTGAAGCTGAGGTCAGATATGACCCCTGGTCTCAATGCTAAGGTCTCATTGAGACCTTTTTTAAGGATGAGGAGACTTAGAGTTAAATAAGTATGTAATTTGTGTCTGATAATTCCTGTTTTATTTTTGTATTTTTGTATTTTTGTATTTTATGAAAAATTATTATTTTAAGCTAGTATATTTAGTGGCATTATCAGGTTTAGTGCATTTGCAGTTTAAGTAAAAGTATATGTAGTTTTTATGAATGTGTGGATTTTTATTGATAGAGCTTGTTTTTTATTGATAGAGCTTGTTGTTAATGAGCTTAATTAAGTGTTTTTCCCGCCTTTAAAAGTATTTAAGACTCATCAGTTTTGTACCTTGTATTGAGTCTGATGAAACCGAAAGGTGAAAGCGCTAACTCTGGTACCTGTATGTAATAAAGAACGTATTTTTACTTGGATGTCTACTTCTTGGATTCACTGTGGTGACTGATGGTTGATACGACGGATTAATGACATTTTATTTTGCCTATTTTTTCGAGCTGTGTTTCGCCCAAACCTTTTGTTTGATACATAACTAAAAAAAGACTTTGTGATTGTCTTTTATGTTTATGACTATTGTAGCCACAGACTACACTTTGATAGATTATATTAAGCTCCAGAGTAATTTGTTTATTTCAGTGATGAGGGCCATGTCATTCTGGGAATTACTTTTCTTACATTTGGTCAAAATCCTCTTCTTTTTATTGTAAAGCTTTTTGATATTATGGTTCCACCAAAGGGAGTTATTCCTGTGGTTTGCCCTGGGCTTGTTCGTACAGAGTACAGCTGCATCTATGCAGCTGTTTACATGCTGGTATAGTGTGGTGATGTTCATTTCTGCATATTCAGTGGTATTAAATTGGTTTTGTGGGGATTTAAAGTTTGCTAATGTATCACTTAGAAGTAGGTAGTTTGTCTTAGAGAAATTTCTAACAGTACCTTGTGTGGAATAGACCACTGGTTTTGATTTTATTTCAAATGAAACAGCTTTATGGTTAGACTAACAAGTGAAAAACATATGCAAGGAATGGTGCAAGATGTTCCCATATTAGTAAGGACAAGATCCAAGATGTTGTTTCCCTTAGTGGGTGCTCTGACTAATTGTTCCTGGGCATTTGTATTGGTAAAGTCCAGGAATCCTTGTGCTTGGGCACTAGTGGTGGTGTACATTTCTCATTCTGTAGCTGGGTAGTTTAGATCACCTACAAATGATAGTGGGTTTAATACTGAGTGAATCCAGTTCCTGCAGATAGGCATTATGGCTTTTTTGAGTCATAGAGGGAGTTCTATAGCTAGCTAATATATGGTATGCAACATTTCTAATGGTTATTCAGACATGAAGAAGCTCTAGTGAATCATGCTCTTTTACCAGCTTTGATGTCTTTTCTGGATAAAGACTGAGATGCCTCCATCTATTTTTCCCTCCTCTGCAGTAGCTGGTCTAAACAAGTGAAAGGTGTTATAGCCCCAAACAGCCAAAGGGCTCTCCAGCATCTTAAACCATGTCTCTCAATCACTATACAGACATCTACATCCTCCAGGGTGAGGAGGGCTTGTAGGGAGTGGAGTTTTTTGTTTAGGCTCCTAACATTGATCAATAACACCTTCATATTTTCCTTTGTTTGCTTCATTATGTTGGTGGGTTTATCAGGCTAGCATTCCTAAAAAAGGTACTATGGGAGTGGATAATGTTTTTGCCAATAATCAAAACCTTAAAGGGGACAGATTCAGGTCATCCCTGGTGAAGTGATGTGGCCAATGATCATATCCACCCAGGCTGAGAAATATCGGACTTCCTTCGAATGACACAGAAAATAAAAAGTAAGCAATTATTAAAGTCAATTATTTTTTGCTCATGTTGTGGCAGCAGAATGCTGCTCATTGAAAAACTCATACCTGCCTGAGGCACAATGTTTGATAGCTCTGTTATATCTCTCTTCATATAGTCCAGGGAGTTACATCTCAAGTCTGATACCCACATGATTGCACATGTGAGCTGATGGACCCTGGCACTAGGCAAGCAACTAATCATCAATATTTCCTTGCTCAGCCTGGTAAAAGGCACATCTATATGTTTTTACAATGGAATCACCTATAACTAGAATGTTTGGTTGGATAGATGCCTACCTTATGCACTTGGCATCAGTGAATTTGGCAAGTCTTGTGCAATGTGTTGCAGTAGGTTTAACATGATGGATGTGCTTTGTGACTGTGTTACATTTTGGAGGTTTATGCAAGTTAGTCTTTAGAACCACAGCATATCATGAATTATGTACATCATGATGGCCTAGGTGAGGTGTGGGGTGCGGTGTTCTGCTGATGATTTTAATATCTGAGTTTACTATGTGTGTGTGTGTGTGTGTGTGTGTGTGTGTGTGTGTGTGTGTGTGTGTGTGTGTGTGTGTGTGTGTGTGTGTGAGTGTGTGTGTGTGTGTGTGTGTGCGTGTGTGTTTGTGTGTGTGTGAGATGTTTACCTTCATTGTCATTCTATATGAACATCTCTCACATACTGTGTTATGCTGTTTGAGTAGATGACCATCAGACAGAATGAGATCATTCTTACCCTGTCCCAAGATACCCATTTCAATCAGGTTGGCTAAAGAAGTTGTGGGGAAGTGCTGGTCCATGATTTTAACAGGAATGATTCAGGAGGCAACTGTGGCTATAACTGTTTGGAGTTCATTTTGTTTAGGATACTGTTTAGGTAGCCTTACTACTAAGGCACAGAGAAATGCCAAGTTACTTGCTCAGGGGTGTACTACAGCTCGAAGCATGGTTACTTCTGCTTGGCATAGGTTATTTGAGCCTCAGACCTGGATTTCTAAAGTTTGATAGATTTTGCAAATCACTTACAGAGAAAAGGATTCTTGTATAGACAACTCAGTATACAGAGACTCCAACAGTAGCTATATGAACTACTGCCAGATCTGAGCCTTAGTCATTTATTACTGCAGTTTTTTTCCATAAGCAGTAATATACATTCTTAGCCTATGAAATAAGATACCACTAGAGGTCAAACAATGTTCTATTTTGGCTACCTTTAGTCTTGATGACTGGATGGGTAGACACAAATTTACACATGGTTTATCATGTACAGTCCTGCTCGAAAAATGCTTGAAAAAGAGTCTGCTTAAAGGTATATATGGCTAGACATCTTTTCCTTTTGTAAATGATGAAACATTCAACTCTATCTATCTGTCTATCTATCTATCTATCTATCTATCTATCTATCTATCTATCTATCTATCTATCTATCTATCTATCTATCTATCTATTTATCTATCTATCTATCTATCTATCTATATTTCTTTAAGTAGAGAGAGAAAGAATGGAAGATTAGATGGAACAGGCTTGGTTCCACACAAGGGACTAAATAGAGGCTTACCTCACACTGCAAATAAGCTTGTTTAATCAGACATAGTGAAGATAAATAGGTTACAGTTTTGTGTAGGTGCAGCACTATCATACAATTCAGATCAACATTCAGGAATAGTGTTAATAATTAAAAGAGCTTCCCCTCAGACTACTGAAGATTTGAGTTGATTCTTGAAAGAGAATTCAGTTGGTAAGGGAAATGTTCTTAGACACTTCTATTATTTGCATTACTTTATTCTCTACTTTTATATATTTTATTTGAAATTTTAAAACTCGCTACTCACACTGACCCCATGGCCCATATTTCAAGGGAGATCAAGGGAGGGGTCAAATTGCCCATGGGGAACAAGAACAAATACAAATAAGTAAATACAAGCAGAAATGTCATCACGTGTTGTCTTAGAGAGCCCACAGAAAGGACATGGACTACTTAACATGATATGTAGGGTTCTGGGAGATGTGGTCTACTGATTGGAAATCTACATGCCTGTTTGTGGATCAGAGGTGAGACTGTAATGCAGCCTTGAATGTATGGGTGGAATTCAGTTCTATGATGTATATGAGCACAAAATTCCACAAGATGGTTATAGCACGAGAGTAAACACCCCCAATTTTACAGGTGATAGGGATGATGCAAAATAGAGAGGTACTAGAAGTATGTATGCTCTGCTGGGGAATCCAAGTGTCTTTTTTGGATAAGACTGATAGAGTATTGTGATGAATTAACTTTGGTAACTATTGATATTAATGGCTTATTTACTATTATCCCTTGCATACAAGAGATGGAAAGTTTTAGGGATATATTATTGCATACTAAGATATTTAAAGCAGTCAATATGGAAGTAGCATGTATGTTGTTGACATTAGTACTTAAGAATAATAACTGCTACTTCCAAGGGGAAATGTACCACCAGGTTTGGAACATTGCCATGGCAACCCTTTATGCTAACCTCAATCTTTGTTGTTGGGAACATTTATACATTAACTCTAATTAGTATAAGAAATATGTACAAAGTTAGTTCGGGTTTTTGAACAATATCTCTATATTGTGGAAAAGTAATGTTAATGAATGAAATTATTTTATTCTTTTATTTAAACAATGCAACAATGTTTATAAAAGTTCACAGTGAACCGGTTGGACATGACTAGCAAGCTTTAGGTGTAACTATTACAACTGAAAAGAAAAATAAGGTGTTTATGTCAAATTTATATAGGAAAGATACCCTTAACATAATAAACAACTGCATTTTGATAGTATTCACCCTGTTTGAGTTAAGAGAAATGCTGTAAAAGGAAAAATTATTAAAACATCACACAATAGTTTCAGATGATATGAAATGACTTTACTTAAGAAAATGAGTTTGACTAGGGGTATCTTTACATTTTGGTTGAATCTATAGCTTTTGGAGATTTACAGAAAAGAAAAGATGATTTCCCACTGATTCCCACATACCCATTAACAAATAAGAACAACAGTGAGGGTAATTTTAAAGAATAAGATAGCGTTACAATTTCCTACTGATGACAGTATTAAAACGTGGTTAAGAAACACTGGATAAGGGGTCATGGTCAAGATGCCAGTCTGATAGCAGCAGAAATCCATAGCTCTGCTTAGATTTTAATATCCTGACAGAAAACTCTAACTAAAAGTATACTAAAAGATAGATTAACATAGACTATTATTTTCTAAAAATTAATACATAGTCAAGAGACTTTTTTTGATTATTCCTGTCAAGAAGTTTTCTACTGGAGATCTTAACATGAGCAACTCGAAGAAGCCACACCAGTGCAGTAAAGAAAGAACTACATCTTATAATAATAAATATCCAAGAACTGTCACTAAAAATGGACAAATTTGAAAACAAAATGGATATTATCAAACAGGAATGCAGTAAACAACTGGAACTTCTAAATGGAATAGTAAAAAAAAAATCTGAATAGATTCTTGCCTTAGAGGAAACAGTCAGTCCAAAAAGATGCGTGACTTTCCAATGAGCAATAAAATGAAAGTAGAAATTCAAACAAATAAATCCATGTAAGTTAGCAAATTGTTTATTCCAAGCGCTTTCGCCAAAGGCTTCTTCAGACTCTTTACACAAACTAAAACTTTGAACATCACTTTTAAAACCAACAAAAGCTTGTGATAGGATCTCTATAATCACATGTTTCCTTCATTTAAAAATACAGTAACCCATTAAACTCAGTTCCATGAATGTTACCTTGTTCAGCTAAGAAAAATACTGGTATATTAAAAGTAAGAACTGAATAGTTCAAAATAAACATACATAAAAAAACATACATAAAAAAACATACATAAAAAATGCATCGGTGCCCAAACATACATTATATTATATTAAACAATTGAGTATATCTCAGAGCCTTGTCATATTTACTTATCATCTCATGGTGCTTTAGGAAAATCTCGTACTGAACTTTCAGGCAGTATATATCAAAAAAGCCATTTCAGACTTGGTTAGTATAACCCAAACTGCTTGTAATGCACATATTTACAAAGTGTGACTTTAGATATTTCCGTGTTTTACTGGAAGTTCATACTATCCAGAGTAGACTCGTGAAACAGTCAACAATTACAGATGGTTAAAAACTTGTATCACATTAGTTAGGCTATGCTCGTATAAATCAAAGTTAAAAACAGTTTTTCAAAATTACTTATTTTCTGCAGACTCTGAAACGCTTTTAAAAATCACAGCACAACAAAGTATTCCTTATGCGTATGTGCCTGGTTAATTCTTGAATGCAAAACAAAGAACGCTTACTGTGCATTTCACGCATAAGCGTTCATAAAAAATAAACATTGTGTCTATTTAAAAAGCCGATTAGGCTTACAACAGGCATAAGTACATGACGAGCTTTTCAATAGCTGTCCATTAGTTCATGCCTTAGTCTCTTCAATCTCCGTTAATAAACAGGGACATTTGACATTTCAGGATGTGAACGTAACTTACAAAAGTGTGGGTGGAAGAATGCTTCAACAATAAACGAAGCAACAAAACGTCTATATGGAAACAGAGCAATATCTTAATAATTAACTTGACTCTCGTACAGATCCACAATGGTGGAAATAAGCACACTGACTTAAGCAGCCATTAATTGCACTTTATAATTGTTACATCCTTGATACCCAAATTTAAAATATAGACATTGTGAAATGTTAAAACTCTTATGTGGTGAAGCGGAAAATATAGGGAAGGAATACATGAGGGGGAAGGGGAAAATGGGAAGTATTTTGGCACATATATTCTGTTAATCCCGAATGGCATCCTGAGGTGTCTTACATTAGTTTTTATAAACAGTACTTTTCAATACTAAATATATGTGTGCAAAGATTCATTTCTTATGACAAATGTTGAAAGTATATGAAATGCCTACAATATGTCTGAGTATATAGATAGGTCATCTACACCATGGTCATAATGTTGTGAGGAAAATGTACCTAACTAATGTGGAATTTAGAACAGTTAGTGGGAGATCTCTTTACCTGTAATCTTCTACTTTTCAAAAATGGCTTTATTTGGATTTTATCGTTAAGGCCTGGTGGTTTATCGGACCTTAATCTTATGATCCATCTTGTTTCTTGTTCTAAAGTTCTGTTAATTAGATCACCACCTCTGAATCCTTCATACACACATTGAATGGCACAGAACTTAAAGGAATGACTGGTACCAGTTGAACTTTTATGTCTAGCCAATGCATTGGTTTCTGTACCTACTCTAAGGTGGTACGTGTGTTCCCTAATCCTCTCCTTAAATGATCTATTTGTTTTCCTATGTAGTAACTATTACATCCTAAACATTTAGCCATATATATGACATTTTACTTTCACAGTTGGTGTTAGTGTTAAAAATTGTAAATGCGTCCTGTAGTAGGGTGCTCAAAACTAGTTTCTTTATTAATATAAATACATTGATTGCAATGACCACAGGGTACTGTGTTTCTATTCACTGTCAACCTGTTAACTAGTGGATGTCTTGGTCTACATAGGATACTCTTCAGATTGGGAAGGTTTTTATAAGCTATACGAGGTGTGGGGCCAGCAATCTCACTAACTTCTATATCTGAATTCAAAATACCCCAGTGTTTCTTCATAATGCTTTTCACTTGCAGGCTCATTTTACTAAAAGTAAGGTTAGCTCTAACTTCATTCCTAGGGGAACCTGAGCTAGTGGTCATTGCTTCATGTGCCATAAAATATGGTTTGGCAGTACTTGTTCTTAAGGTCTCCAGTGTGTTAATAGTGTCTAATATTTCTTTTTCTTTGTAACCTCTCTCCAGAAATCTCTCCTTCATGTCCTCTATTCCTGAAACATAAGTTTCTTGTTGTGGATTCAATCTAGATACCCTCATAAATTGTCCTTTAAGGACGTTTTGAAATACATGGCGGGATGCATACTTTGTCTATGTAATATATTGTTTCTTTGGCAATCTTTCCTATAAATACTTGTGTTGATCATACCATTGGTCATTCTAAATACTTCCACGTCCAAAAATGGAAGATTGCTAACTGAGAAGTTTGCAGTAAATTTTAAGAAGTCCGTGGTATTGTCCAAGTAAGAAACAAAGTTTAATAGGAGGGTTCATCTCCAAGCCATATAAAAAGAGGTCCACAAAAGCGACAGTACATTGCAGCATGTTCTATAAATGATAGATTATTGAAGAGAAAAATATCTTCCCATCTGGCCATGACTAGGTTGGCGTAGCTATTTGCACATGATGTGCCCATAGCCACGCCATCCTTCTGTAAGTAAATGACTTCTTCAAATGCAAAGACATTATTAGTTAATATAGTCTCTAATAGCAGGGTCACAAGGTCAATCTTTCTATCAGTGAAGTCTGAATGTGCTTTCAAATATTCAGTGATCAGTCTTATTCCTCGTCATTGGGGATCACTGTGAATAAGCTAACCACATCAAGTGTCACAAAGAAAAAATGCTGATTCTCTACTTTTATATATTTTATTTGAAATTTTAAAACTCGCTACTCACACTGACCCCATGGCCCATATTTCAAGGGAGATCAAGGGAGGGTCAAATTGCCCATGGGGAACAAGAACAAATACAAATAAGTAAATACAAGCAGAAATGTCATCACGTTGTCTTAGAGAGCCCACAGAAAGGACATGGACTACTTAACATGATATGTAGGGTTCTGGGAGATGTGGTCTACTGATTGGAAATCTACATGCCTGTTTGTGGATCAGAGGTGAGACTGTAATGCAGCCTTGAATGTATGGGTGGAATTCAGTTCTATGATGTATATGAGCACAAAATTCCACAAGATGGTTATAGCACGAGAGTAAACACCCCCAATTTTACAGGTGATAGGGATGATGCAAAATAGAGAGGTACTAGAAGTATGTATGCTCTGCTGGGGAATCCAAGTGTCTTTTTTGGATAAGACTGATAGAGTATTGTGATGAATTAACTTTGGTAACTATTGATATTAATGGCTTATTTACTATTATCCCTCGCATACAAAGAGATGGAAAGTTTTAGGGATATATTATTGCATACTAAGATATTTAAAGCAGTCAATATGGAGTAGCATGTATGTTGTTGACATTAGTACTTAAGAATAATAACTGCTACTTCCAAGGGGAAATGTACCACCAGGTTTGGAACATTGCCATGGCAACCCTTTATGCTAACCTCAATCTTTGTTGTTGGGAACATTTATACATTAACTCTAATTAGTATAAGAAATATGTACAAAGTTAGTTCGGGTTTTGAACAATATCTCTATATTGTGGAAAAGTAATGTTAATGAATGAAATTATTTTATTCTTTTATTTAAACAATGCAACAATGTTTATAAAAAGTTCACAGTGAACAGGTTGGACATGACTAGCAAGCTTTAGGTGTAACTATTACAACTGAAAAGAAAAATAAGGTGTTTATGTCAAATTTATATAGGAAAGATACCCTTAACATAATAAACAACTGCATTTTGATAGTATTCACCCTGTTTGAGTTAAGAGAAATGCTGTAAAAGGAAAAATTATTAAAACATCACACAATAGTTTCAGATGATATGAAATGACTTTACTTAAGAAAATGAGTTTGACTAGGGGTATCTTTACATTTTGGTTGAATCTATAGCTTTTGGAGATTTACAGAAAGAAAAGATGATTTCCACTGATTCCCACATACCCATTAACAAATAAGAACAACAGTGAGGGTAATTTTAAAGAATAAGATAGCGTTACAATTTCCTACTGATGACAGTATTAAAACGTGGTTAAGAAACACTGGATAAGGGGTCATGGTCAAGATGCCAGTCTGATAGCAGCAGAAATCCATAGCTCTGCTTAGATTTTAATATCCTGACAGAAAACTCTAACTAAAAGTATACTAAAAGATAGATTAACATAGACTATTATTTTCTAAAAATTAATACATAGTCAAGAGACTTTTTTTGATTATTCCTGTCAAGAAGTTTTCTACTGGAGATCTTAACATGAGCAACTCGAAGAAGCCACACCAGTGCAGTAAAGAAAGAACTACATCTTATAATAATAAATATCCAAGAACTGTCACTAAAAATGGACAAATTTGAAAACAAAATGGATATTATCAAACAGGAATGCAGTAAACAACTGGAACTTCTAAATGGAATAGTAAAAAAAAAATCTGAATAGATTCTTGCCTTAGAGGAAACAGTAACTGACCTGGACACAATGAATTTTATCTGAAACAAAACACCAGGCTGATTGAGAAACTGGAAGACCTTGAAAGTAGATCAAGGAGGAATAACATAAGAATATATGGAATAGGAAATCCTGAGAAAGAAGAGGGTGCTAACATGATTCAGTTCCTGAACAAGTGGTTTTCATCAGCACTAAACATGCCTGAATCAGTCTCTTTTGGAATTGAGAGAGTTCATCAGTCCCTGGCAAATCCATCTTCATCTCTGAGTTCATTTAACCCCAGGTCTATAATAGCTAGATTTCTTTCCTCACAAGACAAGAACTTTGTGCTGAAATCAGATTGGACTAATTCCCCTATCAAGATGGGTGAAAAAGTTATTTGTTACAGTCTTATCCAGAAGAAAGGAGTGTGTTCCTCTAATTATGTCCTTGAAAAAAAAAACAATATTAAAGCTCAAATTCTTTTTCCTGCAAGAATAAAAATCACCTTGCCAGAAAGAGTGCAGATTTTTTTTTCCCCTACACAGCAAGCAAAAATATATCATCCAAAAGAAAAAATGGACAGAAGAAAGAAGAAAAAAAATGGAGTGTTTTAGTGTACAGAAGACACAGGCAAAAAATGGATGGTCTGTGAAGGAAGGTGCAAACAAAACTAAGAAACTAAAGGTCAAATGAATAAATCCCTTCTAATTTTAAATGCTTTGTTTTATGAATCATAATATATTTGATTCTGGAAAATTATACTGTAAGGTAATGTGAATCATCTTTATTATTAGCTTTCTCTTTTCCTTTCTATATCTACTTCTTCTAATTAAACATAGTACTAAGTATTTAAATAACATTCTCTTTCTTTCTCTCTCTTCTTTCTTCCTATTCCTTTGTGTTACTAATGTTCCTTTCCTCTCTTTTCCCCACTATAAGTACTGTATATACTTTTCCCTTTTAAATAACTACTAATGATATATGTCTTTTAATTTTTCAGTAATGGTATAATTTGACTTAATACCAAAGTGCATTTTTTCTAGTGGGTCAGTGGTGGGGTAACAATATGTTTCTGATTAGTGTTTCTAACTAGATGTTTTAGACTCCTTGTTTAGACACGTTTTAGACTCTTTGTTTAGACACATATAAACATTAATACAGTACATTAATGGTGTTTTATAGATGGCTAAATATAATATAATATATATATATATATATATATATATATATATATATATATATATATATTTATATTAGGTTCTTTTTTTCCTCTGGTTCAGTTAATTGGTGGGTAAATGATTGAAGTGTTACAAAATGATTTCTAATTTGAGGCAGCCGTTGTTACTTCTAAATAGCTGTTTTCATATGACAGGGTTAATTTTTTCATGATGTTGATGTTTTGTGAGGAAACTGGTGGTCTGTGTGACTGTTCTCATTGTGGAGATTCATGTCATGCACTGACAAGGCAGCTTGAGTATTTTTTTTTTTTTGCTTTATGTAAACTCTAAAATCTTCAAGATTTGATTTCCCACCAAAAATGCTTTTTTACTCACTAGAGACAACCTCTGCTGTGTATGAGTCTATTAGATACCTTTTAACAAGTTTATGAAGCTGCAGCTTGAGAAAACAACAGTGATGAAAGCACTTGACCTTTTAAACTTGTTAAATAGCTGTATTTAAAATTCTTTTCTCTTGAAATTCTGCTATCCTTCACTTAGATACTTTAAATGGTAAATAATTAGTTCTGATAAAAGTGTTTAACTCCTTTAAAAATACCTATTTTTATGGATCATACATTCTGCAGATTCAATGACACTTTTAGTAACTAAGTGACATCAAATGAACTAGGAGCTGCATTAAAAAACTCATTATGCGTAATTAACATTTGACTTATGTTACATAACTAAACCTTTAGTAACTAAACAGAGGGTTGTGAGGCTTTTTTATGTATTATATATATATATATATATATATATATATATATATATATATATATATATATAGGTTCATAAGTTCATAGGTAGGTACTAGGCTATCTGCCCAAGGGCCCATACAAGCCTAGCCAAAAAATGTACCCTGGCTTTCACCACCCAAGAAAATTATTTTCCTGTGCCCCTGTTGAGCAGAGCCACAGAAGTGATCTCCGGGGTGAATTTCCCATTTCTCATCCAATCATCATGATTTTTCTTGAAGAGTGCTAATGAGGAGCTCTGTTTGACGTAGATAGGTAGTCTGTTCCAGAGTATGGGAAGTCTCTGGGACAGGAATCTACCCCTGTTTATTGTGGTGACAAGGTTTAGGTCCCTAGAGTGTGTAGCTCAGAGGGATTGGGATTTCTTTAAGTGGAGCATGTCCAACAGCTCTGGGTTTGACATAGCTTTGTATGTTAGGCAGAGATCACCCCTCAGTAGGCGATATGCAATGGAGTAAAGCTGTCGTTTTTTGAGACAGTCTGCATAGGGCATCTGTTTGAGGCCAGTAATCCTCTTTGTGAGGTATTTCTGTGGTCTTTCCAGTTGTTGTAGATGTCTTGTGAGGTACATACCAAAAGGGGCGTTGTACTCTACAATGGGTCTAATGAGTGATGAGTAGAGGGAAACAATGACCTCTTTTTTTTGTGGATGAGAATCCTTTTGTGATGAGATGAGCCACATAGAAGGATTTCCTGACCACTGTGGCGATGTGATTATCAAAGGAGAAACTACTGTCCACCTGTGTCTGAAGGTCTCTTATCACATTTTTGGCATTAAGTAGAATACCAGCTATGTGGTAGTTCATGGGTACAGAGTTTTTACCAAATGGGATGACAATACACTTTTTGGCATTGAGCTTCAGGCCATGTCTTTGAAACCAGGTATCTGTCTCAGTGAGGCCCTTTTGTAGTCTGTCCACATCATTAGGAGTTTCGATTATGGCTCCTAGTTTGCAGTCATCTGCAAACTTTGTTAGCCAAAGACCTTCTGTGTTTGCCTGCACTTCAGAGAAGTAGATACCAAACAGAAGAGGACCCAGGACTGAACCCTGTGGTACTCCACTTGTCACTGGTCTGATGTCAGATTTGGAATCTGCTACTTTCACAGTGTGGGTTCTGTCTGTGAGCCAGTTGGCAACCCATCTTGTGACATATGGATTTATACCTAGTTTAGTGAGCTTATCTATAATTCCAGAGTGGGGGTGGTGTCAAAAGCCTTGGCGAGATCTAGATAAGCTGTGTGAGTCATTTTACCCTCATCTATGGCTTTGGTGACTGCTTCAAAGAAGTCAATCAGGTTTAGGAGACATGATCTGCCTTTTACAAATCCAGAGTTTGGAGATTACCAATGTCTTTGTTTATGAGTTCCATGATGATACGTTCCATGGCCTTGCAGACCAGGCTCGTCAGGCTAATGGGGCGGTAGTTCCCGGGGTCCGTCATGGCTCCCCCTTTGTGGAATGGGATAACCATCGCAGTGTGCCATTCAGTGGGTACAAAGCCTGAGGTGAGGCTATGATTGAACATGGTACTTAGGTAGGGTGCCAGTTCATTTTGTAGTTCATGTAGAACACAGCCTGGGATATTGTCAGGTCCCATGAATGCTATGTTCTTGGCTTTGGAGAGTGTGTTTTTTACCTGTTCAGCTGTGATTATAGGAACTTTACATTTTTCCGGTATAGAGATGGGCCCTCTAGGGGGTGAGAGGGGGGTAAAGTTAGCACTGAACCTATCTGCTAGGATGTTGGCAATATCGGTTGGTCCTGTATATTTAGTTCCATTGTGCTGTAACTCAGAGCAGATCTGAGTGTTCCCATTTAGATTCTTAACATAGCTATAGAATGTTTTGGGTTGTCTTTAGAGTCAGTGGCAATTTTGTTTTCATAACTAGCTTTGGAGGATTTTATGAGGGATCTCAGCTTCTTACTGAGGTTGACCAGGGAGTTCCTCCCGTCATGGGATTTTACTCTTTTTGGAAACAGTTTCTTTCTTCTGTCGTAGAGTTTGTTTATGGCAGAGGACCACCAGATTGGCTTCCTTTTTCTGGAGGATAACATCTTGGTTCTATTAGGGATAGCATGATCCATGCACTTGTGTAAGTGCTTATAAAGTGCATTTGTGTAGGATTCTGCAGTCATACCTCTACTGTCCGTCTGCATGGGTGTCATGAAGTTTGCCACTTCTGTCTTAAGAAGTGTGAAGTTGGCTTTGGAGAAGTTTTTTACGATGGTTTCCCTAATTGGGGGTGGGGGTGAGATGTGGATGTCTAGGCCGATTAGCTTGTGGTCGGATCTGACCAACGAGGAATTGACCTCTGGTGTGGAAAACCAGTTTCCCATGTTGGTAAAGACCAGGTCTAGGATATTGCTGCCCCTGGTGGGGGTGTGAATAAGTTGATCCAAGGCGTTGGAATTTATGAATTCTAGAAAATGTTGAGCAAAAGTGTTGGTACATGAGTAGTAGTGTATATATATATATATATATATATATATATATATATATATATATATATTCAACAGATCCTATGTTAGATAGTTGACTGACAAAAATGCTAAAACATGTGATGTTTCTTGAAAAGTCTTGGAAATACTGACAATCTTCTTAACGTTCAGCTTCTAAAGTTTATACATACTTTTTTCTGATGTCTATTTCTGACATATCTACTTATCACAGGTGCTATTATTATAGGTTTATAGGTAGGTACTAGGCTATTGGCCCTAGGGCCTATACAAGCCTAGCCAAAAAGGTACCCTGGCTTTCACCACGCAAGAAAATTATTTTCCTGTGCCCCTGTCAAGCAGAACCATAGAAGTGATCCCTGGGGTGAATTTCCTGTTACCCATCCAATCATCAAGATTTTTCTTGAAGAGTGCTAATGAGGAGCTCTGTTTGACATAGATAGGTAGTCTGCTCCAGAGTATGGGAAGCCTCTGGGACAGGAATCTATCCCTCCAGCATGTTCTGTTTATTGTGGTGACAAGGTTTAGGTCCCTAAAGCGTGTAGCTTGGAGGGATTGGGATTTCTTTAAGTGGAGCATGTCCAACAGCTCTGGGTTTGACATAGCTTTGTATGTTAGGCAGAGATCGCCTCTGAGTAGGTGATATGTGACAGAGTAAAGCTGGAGTTTTTTGAGTCGGTCTGTGTAGGGCATCTGTCTGAGGCCAGTAATCCTCTTTGTGAAGTATTTCTGTGGCCTTTCCAGTTGTTATAGATGTCTTGTGAGGTACATACCAAAAGGAATGTTGTACTCTATAATGGGTCTAATGATTCATATAGCTTCAGTTTTATTAGACACTCTCATTTTAATGTATATTTCATGGACTCAGATTTCTTTAATTGCTTTTATAATGCCTTTCTTTTTTTGTTTTTATACTATATTCTAAGCAGAGATGGTCAATTTGTGCCTTTTGGTGTTGGAGAGATGGAGGATGGATGATTTAGTTAAGTTTTTAACTAAACCAGAAGTTTTATGTTTCATGTATGTGTTTGTAAATAGTTTTGGGGTTTTGAAAGTAGTGCTTAATACACGTTATACATCCATAATAAGTAAGTTTTCAGTAGATTTCAAGTCAACATGGAAGACCGCTCTTTCAGTATGTAACAACATACACATTATAGTCAATGGCTTATAAATGTTTAGCAATAAATATTAATGGTTTGAACAATAATGTCAAAAGAGCTGATTTGCTTAAATATATCAGAATGCATAAAGTCCAGATCATCATTTTACAGGAAACCCATCTATAAAAAAGACCTGCAAAAATACTCATTTAATGGCTATACCATTCTGGCTGATTCATGTTTTAAGACTAAGAAAAGGGGCACTCCTATTCTATGGAAAAATACTTATATTATGCTAAGAATTATAGATACAATTTCAGATAAAGACGGGATGCTAAGCATGGTTATTTTGGAAATCAATAGGAAGTATTATACTTTGATTAATACATACTGGATACCAGGACTAAGTATTAAATATGTTGACAAATATCTGGACCTGATTACTTTAAATGCAAAAGGGGAAATTATAGCAACAGGTGATTTTTAACTGCCTATTATCAAACAATGATACTTCTAAAAATGGTAAAATAAAACTAACATCTCAATCCAAGAAGTTAAATGACTTTGCAAACCAGATGAACCTTAAAGATATACATGGTCTAAGAGAACATTATTCCTTATTCCATACTCACTACTCAGATCGGGTTGGTACACAAACAAACATTGATAAGGTCTTTGTATCAAATAATATATACTCTAAAATAAGTGATGTATCTATAATGACTTGTTCACTTTTGGACCATAATGTTATAAACTTTACATTAACTACACATACAGATGATTTAAGATTTCTTCAAATAATTCCTGCTTACATAACTAACTTAAATGACTTTAATGAATGGGTAATGAAAGGAATAGACATGTTTATGGAACCAAATGATAATGGTGAAGTGACTGATGCTATACTATGGCACATCTTTAAAGTTTATATATATGGTAGAATAAAATCTTGGTATCTTAAAAAAGGAGAGAGTGGGACAAAGAACTTTTAGACTTACAAAAAAAAATGGACAAGATAAAAATGGATGCAAAACCAAATAACAAAGTAGCACATAATGAAATTACTAAGTTAACTCAAAAATACTTAGAAGTTATGAATCATAAGGTAGCCATAAACCTGGAAAATTTAAATTACAGTCTTATGCTGTAAATCCTAAATATCTACATAAAATAGTGGTAAGATCCAAAAAATTAAACAATCAAAATCTTAATGAGATTAAATATAAAAGTGATGGTTCAATTAAGAGTATATCTAACTTAATGGGCATATTAGATGTGTTCATAAACTACTATAAAGATATAAATAATAACACACCACTTTTGGAGACAGATAATGTAATAAATACTTTTATTCAAGAAACTATAACTACTAAGGTGTCAATGCAACAAAATAACATATTAAAAAAATAAATAACACTATCAGAAGTGAAAAAGCAAATAAAAAATGTAAAAGATAATAAAGCTCCAGGACTGGATGGAATAATTCTTGAACTATATAAGATTGTTCCTGAATATATAGTAAAGAAAATGATGAGTGCCTTTACTATGGTTAAGCAAAAATGTAAAACACCCCCATCATGGAAATATTCAATTATCTCTCCCATTTTAAAACAAGGTAAGGACTCCAAACCTTGTGATCCATATAGGGCAATTGTGTTACTAAACACTGATTATAAAATTTTATGACAATATTAGCTAATAGGATAAATAAAATATTACCTAATCTAATACATAATGATCAGACAGGGTTCATTCTTCATAGAAAAGTGCAAGATAACATTATTAAATTACTATCATTAATAGACATAGCATGCAAATACAAAAAAACAACTAACTATTATCAACCTAGACATGGAAAAGGCTTTTGATTCTATTAGCAGGTCTTATATACAAAGAATTCTGATTGGTTTTGAATTCTCCTCCAGATTTTGTCAACTTATTAATGAAAATGTATAGTGGAGCACAAGCTTATGTTAAAATTGGATCATGTCTATCCCCACCAATAGCAATCCTCAAGGGAACTAGACAAGGTTGTCTTTTGTCACCATTATTGTTTGCTCTTTCAATTAAACCTTTTGCTACATATATCAGAAACAAGCAAAATATAAAAGGCTTTTAAGTTAATAAGGACTATTGTCCTAAGATATAATTATTTGCTGATGATATTTTGTTAATGTTGGTTGATATTGATAGTTCTTTGCATGATGATATAAATACCTTAAGCAAGTTTGAAAGAATTTCAGGGCTTAAATTTAATCATAATAAATCCAAAACATTACTAGTTAACAAAAAGCTCAGCAAAAACCTAAAAGAGAATAGCCCGTTTAATTGGGAGAATGATGCATTAGAATATTTGGGTGTCAGTATAAGGAGTACATGGAAAGAGTCTGTTAAACTAAACTACAATAATTTAATGATATAAACCACCCAGTATTACAGGCACCTTTGCATAAAAGTATTCCAGAGTATCCACAAAGTAAACACAAAGTCCATGAACTGCAAAGGTGAGGCTTCAGAACAGCAGCTTTAGTTTTAAAAAAAAAATATGCTCCAAAATTCACACTTCAGCTTAATAAGGTGTATACTCAAATTCTCCAACAAAAGAACAAGATCTGGATATAAAGTCAGTCACATGACTCTGCTTAACCATTTAAAGCCATATATACAGATTCCAAATATTACTTTATTGATCCAATCTTACAAATTATAAACTTATATAGTATAAAAAATATAAAAAATATATCTTAAAAGCATCGTGTAGTTTCTAAAAATTCAACATTGACCTATTCAATGGTCTCTTTTCTAATATTGGTCTTATAGGAACACAGTCATTCAGTCCATGCCATGAACTAGCCCTTAACCTAATAATCCATTCAGCTTCTTTTTCCTCAGTCCTTGCTTTATATCACCCCTCTTATATCAGTGAATGTTCTACATAAAACAACAAATTTAAAAACATGTTGTTCATTGGTAACTGACACGCATGCCTAGTGCATTAAAACTACTTATTTTCTTAATGTGATATAGGTGTTGATTATCCTATCTTTTAAAAGACAATCTGTTTTCCTACATTTTTCATTTTCTACCTTCAGTTCTCTGTCTATACAGAGCCTTCTTTTAAATTCTTCTTTCATTTTACAATCTGATGTTAATATATTCCGATGTTCATTTATAATATTAGTGTACAGTTCCATGTTTTTAGTTACCATTCTGTTATCATAGCCTCTATCTAGTAATTCCCTTTCCTGTCAAATTAGTTGTTTCTCATATTCTTGGTTTTATTTTAATCTCTTATCTTGGCCTTACTTGTTTTTGTGCCATTTCTGAATATATATATAAAAAATGCATTATCTCTACTTAATAATAATTAATTTGCATGGCAGGTCTTTCTGTACATTCTTGTGCTAATCTTGCCTGTACTATCTTTCTCTATAAACATATCCAAAAAAACTGATATCAGTATGAACATTCATCATGGTAAAGTTAAGAAATTCTGTGGAGTTATTAATGAATTCTAAGAATTCATAACTTTTCTTTCTGTCCCTCTCCAAAGAAAGAGATCATCTACAAATCTCCTATAAAACATAATCATTTTATCAAATTTTCCTTTTATAACATTTTCCATTTCCCATTTGGACATAATGGCATTGGCATAACTATTAGCACAAGGAGTGCCCATTGCCACTCCATTCTTTTGCCAATGCATATCTTCCCTAAATACAAAAATGTTATTTTCAAGCACTATTTTAACAGTCTTTGTAATATTCTTATGGTTCTACATCCAAATTCCTTGTTCATCTCTAATAGATGTATCACATTTCTAATACCAACTGGATTTGGTATAACTGTAAACAGCGATACTACATCTAATGTAATGAAAAAGTACTGTTCTGATACAGTTGTTTATTTAGGGAAGATAAATTTGATAAAATTATTATGTTTTATAGGAGATTTGTAGATGATCTCTTTCTTTTATGGAGAGGGACAGAAAGTCAGTTATATGAATTCTTAGAATTCATTAATAACTCTACAGAATTTCTTAACTTTACCATGAATTGTTCTACTGATGGTATCAGTTTTTTGGATGTTTATGTAGAGAAAGATAGTACAGGCAAGATTAGCACAAGAATGTACAGAAAGACCTGCCATGCAAACAAATTATTAAGTAGAGATAGTATGCATCCCAATTTTATATTCAGAAATGTAGCACAAAACCAGTTCCTAAGGCCAAGATTAAGTGTAAAAACTGAAGAATATGAGAAACAACTAATTTTGACAGGAAAAGAATTACTAGATAGAGGCTATGATAACAGAATGGTAACTAAAAACATGGAAGATGTGATGAGTAAAAGAGAGAATAAGGCTAAACCATATTTCTCAAATAAATTAGTGAATGGGAAAGAGAAAGTGACTCACAAGAATGTAAGGATGTGTTTAAATTATTAAAGAGATGTTGGGCTGTACACTAATATTGTAAATGAACATTGGAATACATTAACATCAGATTGTAAAATGAAAGAGTTAGTAGGCACAAAGCCACAATTTAGCTTTAAGAATAAGAAGAATTTAAAAAGAAGGCTCTGTATAGACAGAGAACGGAAAGGTAGAGAAAATGAAAAGGGCACTAGACCATGTGGCAAGTGCAACTTTTGGAGTTTTATTTGTAATGATTCACAATTTAAACACCCTGACACAGGGGAGACGTTTTATCTGCTTAACTCCATATGTAAATGTGATACACACATGTAGTATATCTGGCTCTCTTGCCAGGCACACAAAACATTTTTTATGGGAAAAAACAGATCGTTTTAAAAGATAGGATAAGAGAACAATTATATAAAGATGTAGTTTTAATGCACTAGCGAAGCATGTGTCAGTTACCACCAACAACATGTTTTAAATTTTGTTTGTATGTATGTAGAACACCATAGATATAAGGTTGGATAAAAAGCAAAAAGCAAGGAAAAAGGAAAAAGAATGGATTATTAGGTTAAGTGTTGTTCGTTAGTGGACTGAATGATTCTGTTCCTATAAGACCAATATTAAAAAGAGACCATTGAATAGGTAGAATGTTGATTTTTTAAAACTTTACGTATGTTTAACATATATTTTTATGTTTTTTTTTATGTTTTATAGTTTTAGATTGGGAATTAGTAAGTCAAGATCAAGAAAGTAGAATGTGTGTATATATATGCCTTTAAAATGGTTAAGCAGAGTCATGTGACTGACTTTAAGTTTATATAAGGTGTGTGTAATTTTTGTTATAGTTATGAAGAAGCTGGAAGCTTTGTGTTGTGTGCTTTGTGTACATTGTGTTGCAGCTGAGTGGAATCCAGATCTTTGTTCTGTGGTTGGAGAAATTTGAGTATACACCTTATTAAGCTGAGGTTGCTGTTTTAGAGTATATATTTTTTTTTACTAAACTGAAGCTGCTGTGCTGTCTGAAGCCCTTTGCAGTTCATGGACTTTGTTGTTTTTGTGATACTGAATACTTTTTAATGCAAAGGTGCCTGTAACATTGGGTGGTTTGTATCATTTAGAAGTTTCTACATTTTTTACCCAAAAGTTCAGGAGTTATGGCTGCTGAAATGGATAACATAGAACTTGAATATACACCGGGCTTAAAACTGAAATGGACTGAAAACAACTTAGAATTATTTTTATCCAAGGTGAGTGAAGAAGAAAATCCACTTTTGAAAAGTGATATGGTCATTGAAGGGACAGAACATTCTAATATAGACTTTTTGGCCATGAGAAGTGATATTTTCTCATTAGAAAAAGATTTATATAAACTAAAATGGGTACAATATGAGAAGTTTCATTTAGAAGCTTGTTTAACAGAACGTGTTACGTGTTATATCTCGAGGTTTAAGAGTGCTCAAAATGCCTGCACAGACTGAGTGTCACTCCATATTGCTAAGTGAATGGCAACAACTAAATATAAACACTAGCTTGGGGTATTTAAAGCTGCTAGTAGCGGCAGCAGAGAGAGAAATGATAAAAACTAATGGCAGTATAAAGAAAAAATATACTGACAGATGTAAAACTTATACTACAGAAGCACTGTTTAAACCTATGACTGATATGGTTGAGAATCTGACAGTATATGCCAGAAAGCTTCTACAAATTAAATTAAAGAAGCTTTGTAGAGATTGGAAGGACTTCTCATTGGGCCATAGCTTCACTTGGCCACAAGATGTAAATGACCATAATAGTATTGCGCCTAATATTGATTCAATGCCCCAACAAGTAAATGAGAGAATTCAGTTTGTACAAAATTCGACTTCTAGAGAGATACCGATTGGTCAAGTGGAAGGAGACAGGCGTGGTTGTGATGACGATAGAGCAAACACCTTGAAGTCTGATGTTTCGAATGCACTGGTGACATCTAACCCTGGAGCAAGGAAGAAGACGTTTCAAGTAAGCGCAGAAATACATTGCGAAGCAGAAAATGAAACTTCCAACATTAAAAATGCATCAGCACATCCAACTTCTTCTTTTTTAAAAGGAACTGGCCTTTTAGGCTTGAATTTTCCTCTGCCTGTAAGGGAGAGATCTATGAGCAGGAATGGGAGAGGCGGACCACGACAACAACAGAGAGGGAGAAGTATAGTGAGAAACAAGAGAAAACTCGACGAAGGTCCGATAAGTCCATTTACAATAAAAAAGACCTTCCAACAAGTAAGACATTAATTGTAAATTTATCAGATTATGGTTTAACACATTCTGAATCAAACGTGTTAGAAAAGGGGTTATCTTTTATACCGGCTATGGACATGAACATCACTGATATTATTTTCGATTTGAAACTGTTTAACCATAACTTGACTTTGAAAACATTATTTGGTAATGAGCAGAAAGAGTCTGATGCTACATTCAAGAAACCGAGTATTTTTGTACCAAAACAAAATGCTTTAATCAATGCATTTGAGCAAACTTGTATTTCTGATATGTATAAAATGTATTATGAGCAGAAGCAACTTAAGGAAAGTGGCAAATGGCATAATTTTAGTAAAGAAGAATTTAAACCTATGCATGATTTAGAGAGTAATAACCAGATAACTATTAGGCCAGCAGACAAGGGAGGGCAAACAGTGGTTATGAATAGAGTTGATTATAATAGTTTGATGCTAGAAATGCTGGATAATACTGACTTCTATCAAAAAATTACATCCATACAAAGTAAAAATATGATATCAAGGGTAGAAAAAGAAATTAGACACCTTGAGGAACTAGAGCTTTGTGATAATAATATGGTCAAATATTTAGTAGTTACAGATCCAACTATTCCAAAGATTCAGGGGTTGCTTAAACTCCATAAAAATTCCATCAGACCCCCAATGAGACCAATAGTAGCCGGAAGAAATTGATGTACTGAACCGGCTTCAATATTCATTGAGAAAAATTTGAAGGTCCTGATATACAAATCAAAGTATATCTTGAAAGATACAGAGCATTTTCTCAGAGATTTATATGAATTTACTAATGAAACAAATGTATCAGAACAGTACTTTTTCGTTGCATTAGATGTAGTATCGCTGTTTACAGTTATACCAAATCCAGTTGGTATTAGAAATGTGATACATCTATTCTTCATAGAAAAGTGCAAGATAACATTATTAAATTACTATCA
>NC_056735.1:957772808-957837808 GCF_019279795.1 Protopterus annectens | reverse complement strand
AGTACACTAACGGGTTTAAGCAGGGGGGCAGGCCCCCCTGCACCCCCCACATGGACGGTTGTGCTCCCCACACCCCCCGCTACTTAAATATATCAACTCCAACGCAGCACTACATTGCAGCAAATGGAAATCTCCCCTTACGGAGATTTCCATTTACATGCTCGAGATTCTGAGCGTTTGATATTCTCGTGCCGACAATGTCAGATTTGACATTGTCAGCGTTCGAGAATATAATACAGACCTGTTTTAAGTGACCGATTTCAGGGGTTTTGTAAATGGGTTTTGACACATTGTTCCAAGTAACGCATCAAACGTCACTCTTTTGATGACAATATACATTTTGAATGCAGATCACAAGATATTAATAGACATCTTAGATGACTGGGTGACTCCATTGGTTTTCAGGTTAGTGGGTGAGGAGAAGTTTGTACCTGGAAGGCAGGATGATAGCTTTACTGCCAGATCTTCAATGTTCCTTCCTTGTTTTTGATTTCAGTTGTGTGGACTGGACCTTATTTTAGACTTTGGGATATATAGAGATTCCCAAGGAAGTGCCTGAAATGAGTTTGTAGATCAGCATACCAATCCAGTTAACAATAGAAAAATAAAATAAAAATAAAGTTCATAGATAAGATCCTCCAACAAACTACTACTCAAAGTAATTAAATCTAATAATTGTTATGGTAACTTTTTATTTTCCCACCATGCCTCAGACAATACTAAATTCTAGCAACACATCCAAATTTAAACTACTGCTTAAGGAATACCTAACCAAAAAATGGCTTTGCTCTTGCACTAATCCAGGCTGATCGCTCTGTCCTTCCTTGTTCTTACAACCAAAATATCTCTTCCCTTACTAAATTCTAATATCCAGACTATCCATTCTATCATGGAATTCCACTTTCTCTCTACCTATCTCAGGCTCACTACTGCTCCTATCTTTATCTACCCATCTCAAGCTTCCTACAGTTTCATCATATTCCCTCCTTCTTGTACTTCACCTCAATATTGCCTTAGCTATCACTGTTTGGAACAAGTAACACTAACATAGCAACAATCAGCATATTCTTTTTCATATACTATACATGTATCTCATAAATAACCATGATATTGATCTACTGATCAATCATTTCTCTATGATGGTACAAGCTATTTCATGCTAGTTTATTTGTTAGCTTTCTTTTTTTCCACTTTATATTACTCTCTCAATTTTTATAGTTTATGTATAAACTACTACTACCTATAGTTACCAATGTTCTGTATTATTGATTGTTATTGATTTCTTGTATTGGTTTTAATTTGTTTTTGTAATGGAGCCTTTTCTCCCTGGGCCTCAGCTAAAAAGGGCCACTGGTCCAGTTGGACATCCCTGGTAAACGAATGTAAAATAAATAAAATAAATAAATATCATTCAAATATTGTATGGTGGTACCAACAGGACAGTTAAAATGTTAGTTGTGTTGTTTTCTCCAACTTTTGCTGTACAAGGTTACAAGATATAGGTAGGCCTTATCACTGATACTATTCAAACATTGCATTGAGCTTTAAGCTCAAGCTAATCATCTGGATGCAAACAATGCATATATTGCCTGTAGTGGAAAGGAGAACAAATTGTATTTCTTTGTGGATGATATGATGCTCTTCATGGGGTCCCCAAAGGCCTAGCAATTGTTTTGGCAGACTTAGAGCAGTTTTGCAAATTGATATTGGACACATTGAATCCAGGAAAGAGAATTACACTTCTTTGATTGAAGGAAGCCATGATGGATTAGCTATTTGAGGGATACACCAAAAGTAGTTTATATTTACTGTTGGTCTGCAAACTATGGGCATTTCCTAGCCAATATTGGCAAGCAGGTGAATGAGAGTGATACATTTCATGTTGAAATAGGTTCATAGGTAAGTACTAGGCTAATTACTATGGTGGGCCATTTTAAGTCTAGCCAATTTCCCCAAATATAAGAATCAAACCCTGTACTTTGTGCTTGTCAGGTGAATACCTTAACCATTAAGCCAACCCCAGTTTGGAGCACACACTGGTAGAGAGTGCAGTGCTGACTTAGTTGTATTTAAAACAAACATTCCTATCTCTTTCTCTACACTAAAGGTGCTGGATATCTAGCCAGACTGATTAGGAATTTTGTTTAGATAGGAATTTTGTTTAGGAGAAACAGAGATTCCAGGCAGGAGATATGAAAGCAGTACTACCAGAGATAAATGGGCATCTGTGATTGCACACTTCTGGATATACTTTAGGGCCCAGACTAAGATTCTGATATATCAAAATAATCCTGGGTGTCATGCAGTGTGGAAACAGTATATGGCTACATCTGAGACCATTATTTAAACAAAAGCAGTTATTTATACAGAAAAGTTGTACTATGTTTTCTTGTCAGTGTTTATCTGAAATTGTTTTTTTTTCTTTTCTTTTCTTTCTTTTTTTATTGTAACTTGGGAACTAAACAAGCTACTGATAAGGGATTTAAGGGTGACCTCTATGTTTCTTCCTGGATGGTTCTTTCCTGGACTGGGAATTTGCTGGTATTTGCCTTTGAAAGTATTTGGTGAATCCTGGAATGTGGTCCCTTCCAAGTCTGGTTAGGGAGGGGGAGCTAGGAAACATCAGTCATAAGACGCCAGGGTCCTTACCCTCTCCACTTCTTTAACCTCCTGTCTTTATGGACAGTATCTACAGTACAGTTATCAACTACCAAGTTTTCAAAAGTAAGTACAGCAAAAGGCATAAATATGGACTGACTAAAAATCCAGATCTTGTAACCAATTACAACCACTGTATTAACCCAATTTGTTTGTTAAATTACAGTCAAGATTTTTTAGCATTGCCTTTGTTTTTAAGTCACTGTACAGAGTAACATATTAGTTTTGCATCTCCAAAAATAAAATAAAGTTTGTGATCAATCCGAATCCGCTTTAATCATTATGTTTTTCCAACAAAACTGAAAGTGACAAAAAAAAAAAATCACCCACGTCTATTAGACAATGCAACAGTGACATCTTGTGGTCATTGTTTCTGTTTTGCTTTTCAGTGAATTAAACTGGTTTACTGGAAACCTCTGATTTGGCCCTCCAGTTACTCTCCAGTCCACATTATGTTTATTCTTATAGCAGCAGTAAATTATTTTCATCATCATTACCCCAAATAGTTTTCATATAAACTAATAACTTTTAAGATTTAAATTAATGAGATGGCTCTTTTAGTTCCATAAGATATTCAGAAATAAAAGTGTCAAAATGTGTTTGTATTTTCATGAAATGTATTCAGAATTATGTAGTTGAGTTTTCTTTTTTTTTTCCTTTGAAAAATTATATATACTGGTTTTGATATTATTATTTAGTATAACAGATTAAATAAATGTACTAACTGTGTGAACACCAGTGAAACAGCTTTTTAGCAACTGCCAGTATTACTGATCAACTCGATTTATTAAATCTTTAAATGAACATTTTTGCTAACGTGAAAACATACAGAAGAAAACAATTACATTTAAATATCAACACAGTATATTCTGTGGATCTCTCCTGGGGATTCATAAACAGCATGGCCCCATCTCAGCCAACCCAACACTATTTACCTTCCTAACACATCAAGCGGCATTGCTAGTCAGATATGCATGCGGCCAAGACACCGCATAACAACGAGCGAGCTTCTCCTCAATACCACAGCACAGGCCTGTGGCTACATTTTGGTAAGCCACCTCATGGCCACAACTAAGTGCAATAAGTAAACAATGAGTGTGCACAAGAAACCACAGTAGCTGATGCAGGTGCACACGCACAAATTTGTAATGATGATATAATCAACAGCAGCAGATACACACATACATATATGAGCAATGGAAAGGCAAGCAATACCGACACTGAGGTCAGAGCTGATGTCACTAAAAGAAGTCATGAGCAGGTGAACTTTAAAGTGCAAAGTGACTTGGGTAACAAAATATTATATGAAGAGTTAGACCATAATGTCTAGGACAATGCAGCCATTTTAAGAAAGTGAAATATACATGGTAGATGTGGGATATAAAGTAACACAATAATTTGATGTAATACCCTGCACCATACTAACAATTATGGGGAGTGTTAGACATCCATCCATGCTATTCTGCAAAGGTTTTTAAAAATGAAAATATGGTTGTCCCAAGTGTGTGGTCAATGCAGCATTTCAGTTCACATGCTAGTATGTCCACGCTGTAATGTAAAGGTGAGACACTGCAGATATTAAAGTACATAGCATCATAAAAGCGCATACCTCTGTAATGTATCACAGGTGAAGGCAAATTGCAACAAACAAAGAACAAGTAATAGTCCTAAAGGAACCTGAACCCAGAATTCCCACACTACAGTGTGCCACAGAACTGCCTTAAAAAGGGTAGCTATAGAAGCAGTCATGTTATAAGTGCCATATAACACATTATACATCCATGCATAAGTACACAGATCAATCAAGTAAGTCATTATAGCCATGAAGAACCCAAATAACTGTCTCGTCAGTGGCAGAAAAATAAATTATGAGAGACAATGCCAACCTTCCTCACATAATGTACGCACTCATTACATCATAGTTTACATTCAGTGGAATGTAACACATGGCAGCACTAAAATTGAAACTTAAAATAAAAACTAAAAAAAAAAAAAACCAACAATCACCCCATAGTGGTGATTTTAAGAATTATTTAGAAATTAGAGTTAAATTGGCAGATTTTCTTTTAAGCCAATAGGAAGCCGGGTCTTAATGAGGCAATTAATATTAAATGTCTCCTGAAAATGTGATTTTTTTTTTTTACTTTTTTATTGCATTTTGGTATTATTTTTTTATATTATATATATTTTTCTACTGTGCTTGTGAACGCTATTTATGTTTTTTATATGTTTGTATAACTTTAAGGATTTTGCTTAATTAATTAATTGGTATTGATCACATTAATTATGTTTGCATGTATAAAAAGGTCATTTTTACGTTGCCCTGAGGCTCTTAAGAAGTTCAAAATAAACAAACGAAAGGGCTTAGCTTCATTTCCGTGCAGTTTATTGTGTTGATTCGCTGTTATTTGTCAACCTCCAGTGGTTCTATAGCTTGTGCTGCCAGCTTTCTTTTTTGTTGTTTTTATTCCAAGTTTTAGTGTTCTCAGCCATTGTGTTTTTGGTTTACTAAAACTGAAACTCTCAGGAAAGAAAATGAACCTTTGCTTATGTCACTGATATGCTCTAAACCGCTGCATTAGCAGGACATGCCACAAAAGCATTGATAGCAAAGGTGAGAGGAAAACTCACATCGCAAAAGAATGAAATAGTTGCTATCAGGACAAACAAAATGCATGTACCTGACTTTGTTCAAGCATATATTCACCAAGACAGTGTATTTTTAAGGCATGAAAGAGATGACTGAAAAAATACATTTCATGGGGAACCAAATAACTGATATCAGGATAATACAAATACACGTATCTTGGTTCGAATCCCCCCACCCCCACCCCTGACTTTTTCACATTGACATTGCAAATTCATGACCATAACTAAGTTATGCAACAGACAAAGGTGTACTGAAGGGATGTGAATATACAAATATAATGGAAATGTTAAAATACTGCTGAAGATTATAAAATGAACAGGGAAAAATAGCATTTAACAGGGGTGGGGATTGAAATCCATCATCCAATGTACCCATCACAGCATGATTTATTGAGGTATGGAATCTCAAATGCTCATATCATGCTACTGCGTTTTACACTTGTATGGTAATTTACTAGCACATGATAATGACATTTGCCAGCATTCTACAAAGTAGGCAATCATATAATTGAAGCCCTGCCTGCCTAACCAATATTCTACACAGCAGCATATTACAAGTGATGCCACAGAAGACGTAATCATAATACTACTTATTTTATTTATTTAGCTCTTTACCAGGTTAGTGCACTGATCACAGTGGACCATTTACAGGCACAGCCTGGAAACTTACACAAACATTTCCAAGGAATGTTAGAACACTGTAAAACATTATAAACTATAACCTTGTTCACAACATGTTACAATCATAGACTCCCAGTCTTCCTCTAAATGTATTGGCTATATATACATCAAGTTATGATCAGGCACTTGGATGTTGTGACAATGTAACTGTTACTGTCAACATATGTTACTATTGCCCAGTGTTACATATCGGAGGTCACCTCAGTTACATGACAGAATCTGAGTCCTTAGCAATTTTGTATTATTTCCTCACTGGGTGTTATACCGCAAAATGTATCATTGCAATATGCCTACTTAAGGACACCTATAACACCCCGCCAACTGTCACTCAAATTAAAATGCAGATACATCATTTGTGTAGGTGTGATGCTCCTTTTTGCTCATGTATGTGCTACAATAATGTCACAGGGAAGTTATTGTTTTTAAAGTGGTTCACTATTGCATTGCAACTGTGTGCTGCTGAAACACTGAATACTACTGAACAACATATAAAAAATAAAGGGACCAAATCACACACCATGCTATAATGACAAGGTTTAATTTACACCTACTGTGTTAACCATATTATCCAATATGCATTGTACCTACTTGTTGCAAGGTATGTATTGTATATCACACTGCTACAATGTACCCCTCACCAGATCCAAAACACAGTCTGTCTAAATCAAAGTCACAGGACTTGTGCACTAGCTACTGACACAACAGAAGAAGTCATACAACAGTTGTCAGAAAGCAGACAAGTGAAGAGATATCATTACCAGTGTATCTGAACGAAAATAGCCATGCTTAAAAGGGAGTACAACACTTAGGTGAGCAAAACCCACCATCTGTGAAAGTTTCACACCCAAGTACACTTGTTACATCATATCTGTTCACTTTTCACTGCATGCCACTAACTGCTTTTCACATTGATATAATGTGCACCTCATTAGATTCAGATCCCTGCATATTTAAGTCACATTCTCATCACTTGGGCAATAGCACCTGACACCACAGAACAAGTTATCCAATAATTGCCAGAAAGCAGACATTTGCAGGAATATCGCCAACATTGTATGTGAATGAATATGACCGTGGTCTAAACCTTCCATTAGTCACATCCAGTTAGACTTTGGGACATCACACTATTCACTTTTTAAGTCAATACTGCATGTCAATAATTGCTTTTTACACCGATACAACATACAACTCAAGATTAAGTCACATTCATTGACTTGTGCACTAACAACTGACACCACAGGACAAGTTGAACAACAGTTCTCAGAAAGTACTTGTTTGAAGGAAGTGTTACAACATTGTGGAAAACTGCCAAATGAGCAATGTTAAACAGACGCCAGTAATCAATGGATCACAACCTTCCATATATACCTTACTGACAATTTCAACATCACATCAGGATTACATTGAGCCTCGGTGGCTGTTTCAGTTTAAATAAAAAATGTCTAGTCATGCTTATATCAGAGCTTCTCTCTGCTTAAGCAACATGTAATGGTATATATACAAAGAGTACTGTTAAAAAAACTTGTTACTTAAGATGGAATATTGAAATGTTGAAGTAGGGAACAATATGTGTGTGTGTGTGTGTGTGTGTGTGTGTGTGTGTGTGTGTGTGTGTGTGTGTGTGTGTGTGTGTGTGTGTGTATCTAACAGTGATGCAAGGTATACCATGCTTGAGTAAATGATATGCTCCATGTCAATTCAATATTATGTGAAGCCAAATAAGGACTTGTACTGCATATTCATAAGTTTACAGGTGTATACTAGGCTAATTAGCAGTAAGGCTTTTATAAGCCTAGCCATGTATCCAACTATATTCCTCAAGTTCTTGTGCCTTAGATATTATTCTAAAGGGAGTATGTTAATAAGGCACAATTTAATGGTTGCTTCTGTTCATTAGAGACGTAAGTACCAGACCTGGGGTGAATTTTTGACTTCCCATCCACTAGTCCAGGTTACACTTGAATAAGGTTAGGGAATGGGTCTGCTTCTCATGGATGGGAACTCTATTCTAGAGAATAGAAATTCTCAGAGATGTAAACCCGTCACTCAACATTTCTTATTTACATCATAAGCAAAGTTTGAGTCCTTTGATCTTGTACTTGTGATACTGTTTATTCTGCAGATATGCAAAATATTCAGAGTGGGATCCAAAAATGAGTGTAACCCATACCTCTCACAATGACGTTCTCAATATCAGTGCATTATCCAGAGTTGCAAATATGTCTGCCTGCATGGAGTCATTAATGGGATGTATCACGTAAATGTACAACATTTGCAGAATGATATAAAGCAGAGTATGCCATGCATTTCAAGATTTCATGTTCTGATATTAGTCTGCAAATGTTTTCAGTGTACCTGTTGAAAGGGAGACAGTTGCAGACTGAGAAGAAAACTGTGAGACTACAGCCAACTCTCAGTGGATTATATCGCTGCACTGGGCACACTGGAATGGACTTGTCACATCACTCATGCAGTGAGTCATGAAAGCAGTTACAGAGAACAAAACCAACTTACATTAATTTAATTCTGTCATGATTGTTTATTGATGCACTCTAACACCTAGCTCAATTGCAAGACTGATGGCAACGTCTTAGGACATGCAGAGGAATTTTCTTTGCTTTTCCCTTAAGGGGAAAACTAGCCGTAGCCTTTGTTCGCTGATGAATGATGCTGCTCTTTGCCAAGTGGATGGTTACAGAAATAGCTATTTCTGTTTATAAGCCATTTGTGGTTATGTGTGGTGTGTTTATCTGTTTTGGAAAAAACAAGCAACACTGATACTGAACAAGTGTTTAAGTATCAGCATTGCTTGGTTTGTTTCATACTTTATCTGTTTTGGACCAGATTAAAGGTTGGACATGGGAGGATGGGACAGAGATAAAAATGGGATTCAAGCAGAGAGTAGAACCCCAGGTGAGCAATTCAGGTATGATCAGGATGGAGGTGGGATAGGACCATATCTCTTAACTTGTTATCTAAATAGTCTTGGTGTCTTTCAAAATGATGAGTTCTTTAGGAATGAAATCATTACTAGTTTGTCAAAATATGACACTATCTATAATGAACAATTGAAGCCAATCATTTTGTTCCATTAGTACAATGATTGTGTGAAGTTGAGAAGTATATATAGGATGTACTTTTTTGTGGAACTGGTGCCTTTTTTATCTTTGAAATGTAAGAGTTGGGGAAGGATGTCAGAGATATTGGAGGGAGGTAGGTAAGAGTGGGAATTTTCTAGAGAATTGGGAAACAAGGGAAAAGGAATTGGAACACCACCAAAAAACGAGAAACAGATACATTTTATAGAAATAACTATGAAGATCCCGTAGAACATAACAAAGATGCTAAATGGATAGAAGAAGTAAAAGAAAGAATAAAAAGTTCAAATGTACTGGATATAAAATGGGATGAAGTAATGGCCAGAGAGATTGAAACAAAGTTAAGAAAAGCTCATTATTGTAAAATCTCAGGCCCAGATGCATTACTTAACTTCTGACTAAAACTAATAACGTCTTTGCATGAAGATTTAGCCAGGAGTAAGAACCATTTATATGCGCTCTCTGAACAGACACCAGCTTAGTTAACAACAGGAAAAACAATGCTCCTTCTTAAGAGCGAACCTGCAAGCTATCGTAGAAACTATATGCCAATAACATGCCTTCCGACAATGTATAAACTATACACAGGAATTGATGTCGACAGAGTTTATAGTCATTTAGAAGAAAACTCAATCACGGCAGTAGAACAAAAGGGTAATAAAAAAGTCATATGGAGCAAAGGATCATTTATTGCTAAATAAAGTCATAATGGAGAACTGTAAAAAGGGGAAGAATCTAAGTATGGAATGGATAGCCTACAAAAAAGCATTTGGCAGTATCCCACATTCATGGATAAAAAGGGTGCTTAAAAATGTATAAGATATACCCTACACTAATCGATTACATTATAGCGACCATGAAACAGTAGCAAACCACTTTGCAGTTAAGCAATGATAAAGGACAAATTATTATTCCAGGAATAAAAATTCAATGGGGGATGAATATTCCAGGGTGACTCCCTGTCATGGCTGCTCTTTTATCTTGCCCTTAACTCATCAAGCTGTCTGCTTATCAGATTAGGTCATGGCTACAATTTGGCTCCCAGGAAACAACAAAGTGTATAGACTTCTCATCTTCTTTTTGTAGATTATTTAAAACTGTATAGCTCATCACATAAGGAATTGAAAGCGAAACTGCAAGTGGTAAAAACGTTTTCAAATGATAGGAATGTCATTTGATCTTGATAAATGGGCAAAAGCAACCTTTTAAGCAGGAAAGCTGAAACACAAAGAAAACATCAGTTTGGGACAAGAATGTAATATAAAAAACTTGAGCAAGGGGGAGTATATAAATATCTGGGAATTAATGAAGGATCAACAATTAAACATGAGCAAATGTGAATAATACTTAGTAAGGACTATTTTAGAAAACTTAATACTAAAAACAGCCTTGACATCTAGGAACAAAGTCCAAGCTATAAACTAATTTGCTGTTCCTGTCCTAACTTACAGTTTTGGAATGACTGGCCCCAAAAGGTGTTGGATAGGTTGGCAGGAAAACAAAAATGAGGCTTCATGCTCAAATGATTTATAAAATCAGCGCATATCAAGATTACATATTCCCTGTTCTGAAGGAGGTATGGGCATCTTTGAAACTGATTACATGTACAGATCTGCAATCCTGGGACTGCATACATATATTCTGACCTCACAAGACCCAAATGTAGTGAAAGTTTTGAAACTCAAGGAGAATAAGTCTAAGATGAATTCCCTGCTTAGTTTAGCAGAGGCATATCGGCATCAAGTAGGGATGGAAATCAAACCAGTGGATAAAAATCAGACAGCAACTGAATGTGCCAAAAAACAAAAGAAAAAATATAAGGTAAAAGATCAGATGAGAAGGCAAGAAATGTGGAAAATGCATAAATATAGCTGCAAGTATAGAAAACTCTTGGAACAACCTCATGTTGATCAGGATTGAATGCAGAAATGTTTAAGGAGAGGTGAATTTAAACCAAAAGATGAAAGGTTAATATTGGCGTTCCAGGATAGTGGGCTACGTACACGTTGGTTTATAAAGTCCATTAAACATGTGGGAGAAACACACAAATGCAGGTTTTGTAAAACAGAATTGGAAACAGTCGCACATCTTGTTGCAGGTATACTAATGGTAGAAGGACAGTATACTGAAAGGCATAATATTGTGGCAAGACTGTTGCACTGGGGATTGTGCAAACATTATGGTATTGAAGTGGCTGAAAAACACTGGAAACATAAGCCACAAAGCATTATAGAAATGATGAAGTTTATATCACATGGGCTCACCCATTACCAACAGTTCAAAAGATAGATGCGAGAAAACCAGATATAGTAGTCCATGAAAAAAAGACAAAAGTAGCATTGATCATTGAAATTGCTACACCCAGTGACTATAGTGTCTTACATACAGACAGACACAAAGTCATAAAATACCAGGATTTGCAGGCGGAAATGAGGGCAATATGGATGAAGGATACCCACTTCCAGTAGTAGTAGGAGCAACAGGTCTTATGAAAAAGAGTTTACAATCACACTTAGATATTTTACCGATACATGTAACTCCATACAAGTTGCAGAAGGAATCTTTACTGGCCACATTGTGGGTGCTACAAAGAGGACTTCTGGCTAACATCAAAGACTGAAACAATACTAATTTCATGAACTTTAATCATGCATTGACGTAGGAATGGGGTCTATTCCTGTCATGGTATTAGAAATCCAAAACATTTGGACAAATTAAAAAAGGGAGGGAGAATGCACTGTTGAAGGAGACATCAGACAGATGACATACTATGGTAAAGGGGTGGATTGTATAACCTGAAAGGCAGGTTCTAGATATAAAAAGGAGGGCAAACACCAGGAATGGAGGTAGGATGGAGTATTCAGAGATGCATACTCTGCCACCTTTGACATCATTCCTCACCCTTGGAGCTGTCACCTCTGTGTTCTGTTTCAGTAAATGTGAGAAGTACTGGGCAGGAAAGCATCTCATTGAATCACTGGAGCATGTTTTCTATACATCCAGTATGAACATCGAACTTCCTGTCTATAATCTCCACCAAAAGTTCTGCCAGCTCCTAATGGGTGGCATAATTGCTACCTCTACTAGCACCACTCCCATGGGGGTGCAAATGAGCCATTGCACTGCACAGATAGCCAATGCAGGTGGTACAAGTAGGACAGGAGGTGTGAAGGCAACTCTGGTAGGCTGTGATCCAGATGTGCTGGATGCCTTTTGTGGTGGCGAGGGGGAATATTACTGCCACCTGTGGAGAGATGACAGGCCATGTCAGAGCTGTCAGTGCAGGTCTCTGTGCTGCGTCAAAAATAGAAACAAAAATGGAGAAAAATATAATGACAAAAGAGGATGAAGGAAGAGACACAAAAAAAAGTAGTGAAAATGTTTCCCAGGCAGATATTACAATGAAGGAGAATAATAAGCATAAAACAGGGCACACACGTTTATCATAACATAACTCTAAGTAGTATGAAATAAGACATTTAGGCCATTAAAGCATTAACTTTGTGCATTTATAGGAAATGAACCACCATCCATCATAACACCGGTCACTGCACATAACAGTGAACATGATGAGCCACCTGTCACTGCACATAGTTAACATGATGAGCCACCTGTCACTGCACATAACAGTTAACATGATGAGCCACTTATCCACCTATGCAGGTGATGGCATTCCAAAGCTACAGCCTTTGTACAGTAATACCTTTGCACATTTATACAAATTCCAGTACAGACTGCCAGTAACAGGAAATGCTGTCTAGCTGTATAAATTCACTTTACCGGTATTTCAATTGTTACCTGCTACAAGTGAAACATAGACATGTTTACCAAATTAACCTGTACGAAACATGGCACCCTCTCAGGTACTCTAACTGCTCCCTCTGCATCTAGAAATTCCTTTAACTCTTCAGGATCTGCAGAGATAGAGAGAGCATGTTAAATATCTATAAGGTACTATGGATTGGAAGGGTGTAAGGTTGGGTAAATAATGTTATATTTACAATACAGAGGTAGTGACCAGTTTTCAACCTCTTCCTTCTATCAGCAAAGGAGTTCAGACTTTATATGACTTATGTCACTATAGTCAGAGGAGTAGCTAGGGTGGGGCAAGATGGGCAACTGCCCTGGCCACAAAGTGTTGAGGGGGCAATCTACCAATCCTGATCTTTTATGCAATACCAGTTTTTAAATCCCAGTGTTGCATTTGCAGTCAAATCTGAGCAGTGTTGCACTTCATGTGTGGTCTAGGCAGTTTGCTGCAGTTCAAAACAAAAAATATTTTTTTAACTAAAACCTGAGTGCTGTAGCGCTCCGTGCAGGCAGGGTATAAACTATAGCAATTGTTGGCTGCATTTGTAGCAGGCAGTTTGCTATAGTTTAAAATGGATACTTTTTTAGTTTTTTTTTTTTTTTGTTTTGTTTTAACTAAAGGATGAGCACTGTAGTGCTTCATTCAAGCAGTGTGTATTGAAGGAGGATGGGGGACATGAACACAGAAACAACTTGAATGGGGGAAGTTCCTCACAAAGAAGATCTTAGGACTCAGACACATGCCCTATACAGAAAGGTTCAAAAAACTCCATCTGTACTCCGTCTCATATCGCCTGCTTAGAGGCGATCTCTGCTTGACCTACAAAGCCATGTCTGACCCAGTGTTGTTAGACATGCTTCATCTGAAAAAATCTCAATCCCTCCATGCCACATGCTCTAAGGACCTTAACCTCATCACCACAATAAACAGAACCTGCTGGAGGGAAAGGTTCCTAACCCAGAGACTCCCCATACTCTGGAATAAAGTCCCCATTCACGTCAAGCAGAGCACCTCACTAGCCCTCTTAAAGAAAAATCTTGACAAGTGGATGGGTAATAGGAAATTTACCCCGGGGATCACTTCAATGGCCTTGCTCAATAGGGGCACAGGGAACTAACGTCCGGCAGCATGATGCCTGGAAATATTCTTGGGCTAGGCTTATATAGGCTCCAGGGCCATTAGCCTAGTGCACACCTATGAACCTATAAGCGTTGTGCATCTGGTCAACTGTTTGATTTGCCTGTTGGTCTTGAATACAAGAGCTGGGGGATATAGATCTAACTGCGATAAGCTGATTGCTTAGCAATTGGCTAATTACAGTGAATGAAGTTCTTTTTTTTTTTTTTTGCTCTTCACTTAAAGAGCTGAGGGGGTGGGGCACTGGTTCAGAGTACGGGCCCAAGATGCTGGTTGAACTAGCTATGCTTCTGACTATAGTGATGATGAGACACTGGACTGTGCAGTGTCTGTTCTGGAACATCTCTCAGGGTGAGGGGCTGTTCTTGAAGCCTGTCTTCTGTAACATCCTCAGATGTTAGCTGACCTGGCCATGGACAGATGAGGTACTCCTCCCACAGTGGTAGCACTTCCACTACTACATTGATGGTTGATGTGTCTACACCAAGCAAAGGCCATTGCTGTGATCATGGCTGTGGTCATACAGACACCTCCTCCAAAAGACATTGATCATGTTCAGGTAGCACATTGACATCTAGCCAGGGTCATAGAACAGCCAGTGCAACAACAGACAAAGCCACTTCATGTGTGGGGGTTGGGCATGCACAGGAAGTTGAACCCTCTGCCATGCATGTCTTGGACCTCTCCAGTATGTCATGCAGCAGTGGTGGCCATGTGCTGTGGCTGTGTTTTCAGATGCTCACACGCAAACCACCACCACCCATACCTCATCTCACACATAAAGTGTACCAGGATCTTCATCTCAGTAAACCCCTTCAGCACACACCATACCCCTGCACAATGACCATAAATACATTCCTTCATTTTGTCACACCTCAGCACTGACACACATTCCTGTGAAAGACACACAGTCTTGTAGCCCCTCCCCCACCCACTTGTGCAGATGATAACTTTGCCTTGCCCTTATAAAATTCAGACTTGGGCTGCCTATGTCTGATGCAGTGTGGCCAGCCTATGCATGTGTAAGCACAGGCTGGTGTTTTTGTATACATGATTGCTACTTGTGTGTATCTGCTTAGTTACAGTATTGTGTAAATATGTAGTGTAGATTTCTCCCCCACCTATGCAAATGATAAGAGTGCACTGTCCTTATAACACTGTGACTTGGGATACTTATGTCTGATGCACAGTGTGTCCAGCCTATGCATGTGTTAGCACAGTCTGTTGTTTCTGTATGTATCATCATAACTTGTCTGTATCTGCTAAGGTAGTGTATAATTATACAGTAGAGCTTCCTTTCCTACCGGTGCAGATTATGATAACTGTGCCTAGGCCTTTGTTCATTTTTTGACTTAGGCTGCCTATGACTAATACACCGAGTGGCCAGATACAGGTTTATACTTGCTGCTGCAACCCTTAACATTTTTTGAGTTGTTCTCTGGTTGAACACGAGCATACTGCCATGTTCATTGCTAATGCATGCGGAACATGGTTGCACTTCATTTATGCTTCTGAATAGCTCTGTCATGTTTTTTGCTTCATTATCATTCAGCACAACTGTCATTAGCATATATCTCTGCTGTGCCTTGTTTTCCAGCTCGACTCACTGTGTACCTGAGCTTCCTGAATCACTCATACCCTGATCATCATCGCTCATCCCAAAAATGTGCTTTGAATGATGGCAGTGAGTATTTATGTATCCCAGCATCTGTCTCATCTATGCCTTTTGAAGTTAAAGACTGCAGCAAGCAGACTGGTCATGTATAAAAATGATCACTAAAAACTCATGCTATTCACAGATAATAGAACCCCAGTGCCCCCATCCTCTTTTTATATCCTTTCTTCTAATAATACCAAAACTGAACCACTTGATAACACCAAGTTACTAGGTGTCACAATTGACAACTCACTAAAATATGATAAACACATAACCATTTCCATTAAAAAGGTCCATGCTAAACTTGTCTCATTGTATAGAGCCAAACCATTTCTCACTACAATCACAAGACAATCTATTGCCAGAAAACATCTTCTATCCACTTTACTGTATGCTTTTCTGTTTCTTCACTAACCTTAGAAAAACTGACCTAACCAAATTAGAAACCTGCTACCACAAAATAGCTAGATTGGCAACTAAACACCCCAATAGATCACACCACTGCATAGCTCTAAAACAACTAAAATGGCTTGAATTACCAAATCTACTATCACTCAACCAACGTATTATTGCCCACACCATTATACATCAACCTGACAACTGTCCACCTCTAACAAATCTAGTACAACCTTACTCATCCAACTGAATCCTACATTCACCTGACAAACTACTGTTGAATGTCACCAAAGTCAACAATAGCTTCAGAGACTCCTTGTTCTCAAACCAAATAGCAAAAACCTGGAACTCTATACCCCAACATATACACAACACTACCATAACCTCCAAATTCAAACGTCTTCTCAAGGAACACCTAAATAACAAATGGCTGTGCTCCTGCACTACCCCTGGGTGAACAGGACATGCCCCTCTCATACTATCTACTCACTCACTACCTTCGTTAGCTTCTCTCCAGTCTCCCAACCAGTGTGATCCCCATATACCTTTCAGCTAAGTCAGGTGCAAAAATTATATACTTTGTGCTACAGTCTACCTACCTCTTATCCCAACACACTGTGGGTGACAATATCAATTTTTGTAACAATGTAGTCTGCATTTGTCGACATACTTGTAATGTATTGTATATGTGAACCACTGTCAAGATGGTATAAATATGACTGAAACTCAACATGCTTTCCATATATATGTCTTCTTATTGTATATATTACACTGTATGGAGCTTTTCTCCCCGGGCCTCCACTGAAAATGGGCTACTAGTCCAGTCTGACCATCCTGGTAAACAAATGTAAAATAAATAAATAAATAAAATCAGACTGACAATGGGTCCCACAAGCCAACAGAACTGTGAACTGTACGATCATGCATCATGCTTGCTTTAGCTCTGCATAATATGATGCTAGAACTGGATTATGCATTTACTTCACAACAATATGTTCAGAATGAAGAAAGCCATTAGTTTATGATTATTAAATTATGAAAACTCCATTTTCATTAGCTGAAATCCCTGGCGTTATACTAGCACACCATATGAGAGATTTCTGACATTACAGTTAAGCCATGATAATTTTGCAGGTGTGTTTATATATGCAACACAAACTCAGATTTTTCTTGCAGAGCACAACAAGAGGTTCTTCCATTCGATTCTCGGCTAGAGCGCCTTCTGTGTGGAGTCTGCATGTCCTCCCCGCAGTCGAGTGGCGTTCAAAAGACATGTGTGAATAGGCGTGTCTTCGTTGAAGGTTGGGCGTCGGGCTGGCACCTCGTCACCGTAAAAATCTACTGCCAATCATTAGCGGACCGGAGTTCCGCTGTGGTGACCCCTAACTGGGAAAAGCCGAAAGAAGAACAAAACTAAATCAGACAGTAGTACAAACATTACTAAATATTAGAAGAAAAAGCAAGTTCTGTTGAATGAGTAATCTAGTCCAAACTGTCAGACTCTGACTTGGTTAGTCGGTAGCCTAAACTGCAGAATTTTAACAGATTTTCTAAAGAAAATAGAAAAAAAAACGAGGAACTGAACATATTGTTTGTGAGTCTGTCAGTCAGCATTAACTTCCATATCTGTGTGACTGCTGGATCTGTCACTGGATATCAAATCCTTCTGGTTGTGGAGGCAATTTGTGGGAAAATTATTTTTCTGAAGTTGAGTGAAAGCCATGCAGTTTCCTTAAGCACCAAGCCTTTATACATGCTGCCTCCAGAATTGCATCCCTCAGATAATCAAAGTTGGTCTTAGATTCTTTATTGCAGGAGCAGTAACCTATTTACAAAGTGCAGTATGTGACACCTCCCTTTACATAAACAGCATTGATGCCCTCTCTAATACATCTACTTGAAATGCTGCAAAAATCTATTGCCTAACACTAATTACACCAGCCGTGTGACTATTTCATCAATAATGTATGTAGGTGTTTATATTTTAACAAAATGCAGTCTTAATATCTGTGTGGCATATCTTGACATACGGGCAGCCTAAATCATAAAAACTACATTGACCATCTACTTCTCAATATTATACAGACTACAGAGGGGTGATCCCTGTCTCACATATAGAGCCTCAATAGACTTTCTTCTTTGTAATGTACTTCACATCTGCAAGCCCAATGGTGGAATAAACACCTGTTCAAGAGATATTAATTTCTTCTGTAACAGAAGTAGAACAAGGCAGAAAGATAGATATGTGCTGCAGAGAATATCACTTCTTTGGAATTGTCTTCCTAACCACAAAGCAAAGTACGTCCCTTACTCTACTCAAACATAATCTGAATGAATGGATGAGAAAATGAAAATGCATCCCTTGTGTTGCACCCTTTCCCTAATGAATAGGGTTAACCTGTAAATGTTTTACCTGTCTCTGGGTTATTCATACTTAAATTACAAGGACTAAGAACTTCATGGGAATATACGGCTAGGTTTAAAGATCCTCATGAATCAATATCCTAGCAAGTACCTGTAAACCTAGTCACCTGTGAGTGATTTTTCAGATGAGACAACCATCTCTGGAGTATTTGCTGTTATTACCTACTTCATTCAGTCACTGGTTTGGTCACTGCCAATCTAATCAACATCATTCCACTGAGAAGACTGATGTAGCTCATGCTGAGGAAATGCAGAATCATTGGTCGGTTCAGGACTAAATATTTCCAATGAAGTTGCCGTCTAAAACTTCAACAAATATTTCAAAGCTTTGATTAAGCACTGGTATACCTGCATTCAACTGAAGATTGACTAGTTTCAAAAAATATTCTGTTTCCATAGCAGTTTTGAATATCAGCATCACTACAACTGATTATCTAAAATAATCTAAGAAAATCAGAGCATCCTAATACAATAGCTTGCACAAGTACTTCATGGCCAAAACTAGTTTTACCTGCTCAGTCCTTTTATAGGTTTCTAGATTCTTAGAAGGTTACTAGGCTAATGGCCCTAGAGCCCTTACAAACCTAGCAATATTATCCCAAGTTGCCCCAGTTGTTGGTGGTTAGGTGAGTGAAGTTTGCAAAGGTAAGGGTCTATGGTAGCTAATAAAGACTTTCTCTTCCCGTGAAGGACATGGGCACCACCCCAGGAGTGAATTTGCAGTCACCCATCCATTGATCTAGGTTGCATTTGAAGAGGATCACAGAGATGCTCTGTTTCACATGACTTGGAAGCTTGTTCCAAAGAAGTGGCAGTCTCTGGCAGATGTGTATATCTTTCCAGCATGACCTGTTTATGTCAGAGGCTAGGTTAAGATCCCTGGAGTGAGTGATCCTTGTGCAGTTTGATTTATGAATAGCATTTCCAGCAGGGCCAGGTCAGAGACTGCCCTGTAAGACATGCACAAGTCACCCCTTAGCAACCTGTAGGAGACAGAATACAGTGACAGGGCTTTCTTTCATTCTGTGTAAGACTTGTTTTGTGTAGCCTGTAATTTCTTGGTGAAAACCCTCGGTGGTGTCACCAATTGTTGCAGGTGTCTGGAGATGTACATGCAAAAGGGAGCATTGTACTCAACTATTGGCTTGATGATGGCCGAGTATAATAGAATTATAACATCCTTAGATCTAGATTTGATGCCTTTAATTATAAGATGTGTCACATAGAAGCATTTACTTACTACTATGGATACATGGTGGTCAAAGTACCCAGAGCACATATCACTGGGTCAACACTTGGGGGGGGGGGTACTGCCTATAATGTTATTAGCAGGGATGTCAGCTTTCCCAATGGGAATAATAATGCATTTTTTGCATTTACCTTTAATCCATAGCTTTGGCACCAATCATTTGTCTGTGTTAATCCTGTTTGCAGTATATTAACATCACTGGAGGGCTCACTGATTGCTTCCAATTTGCAATTGTCAGCAAACTTGGTCAGCCAGAGGCCATGCAAGTTTGTCTGGACTTCTGAGAAATAAATTCTGAACAGTAAGGGTGCCCAGCACAGAACCCTGTGGTATGCCACTGGTGACTGGTGTTTTGCTAGAGGATACGTCACCCACTTTGACAATATGTGTCCTGTCAGTGAACCAGTTGGCTACTCATCTGGTAATGTACAGGTTAATTCCCAATTGGGAGAGTTTCTCTATAATACTTGAGTGGGGGATTGTGACAAATGCCTTGGCTAGGTCAAGATAAGTGGTATACACTGGCTTTCCCTCGTCCAGGGCCTTGGTGACTTTCTCAAAGAAATCAATCATGTTTTACAGGTGTGATTTACTTTAATAAATCCAAACTGGGTTGGGTCCAGAGACTGGAGATTACCTGTCCTTGTTAATAAGGTCTCTCCCTTTTTAATTTCTTTAAATCTTTTGGGTTTCTAATACTATGACAGGAATGGACCCCCATTCCCAAGTCAAAGTACAATTAAAGTTTATGAAATTAGTATTGTTTCAATCTCTGATGTCAGACAAAAGTGCTCTTTGCAGTACTCGCAATGTGCCTAGTAATAACTCCTTCTGCAATTCATATGGGGTTATATGGACTAGTAACATAGCTAAATCTGATTGTAGATTATTTTTTTATAAGACCCATTGCTCCTGCTACTATTGTAACTGTCTGGGTATCTTTCTTCCACATTGCTCTCGTTTCTGCCTTCAGATCCTGATATTTTATGACTTTGTGTCTGTCTGTACGCAACACACTGTAGTCACTGGGTGTGGTAATTTCAATGATCAATGCTACTTTTGTCTTCTTTTCATGGACTACTACATATGGTTTTCTAGCATCTGTCTTTTGAACTGATGGTAATGGGTGATCCCATGTGATATAAACTTTTCTATGATGCTTTGTGGCTTGTTTCCTTCAGCCACTTCAATAACATAATGTTTGCACAATCTCCAGTGCAACAGTCTTGCCACATTATTATGCCTTTCAGTTTACAGTCCTTCTGCCATTAGTATACCACAACCAGCAACGAGGTGTGTGACTGTTTCCAATTTGGTTTTACAAAACCTACATTTGTCTGTTTCTCCCACATGTTCAATGCACTTTGTATGTAGCCCATTATCTTAGTCCACCAATATTAACCTTTCATCTCTTGGTTTGAATTTGCCTCTCCTTAACCATTTCTGCATTTGTTCCTGATCAACATGAGGTTCTTCCAGAGGTTTTCTATAGCTGCAACTATATTTATGCATTTTCCACATTTCCTGCCTTCTCATCTGGTCCTTCACCTTATATTCCCTCTTCTGTTTTTTGGCACGTTCAGTTGTTGCCTGATTTTTATCTACTTCTGGTATGATTTCCATTCCTGCTTGAGGAATGTCCATAATGATTCTTTCCATGGCCTTGCAGATGAGGCTAGTCAAGCTTATGGGCCTATAATTCCCAGGGTTGGTTGATGGTCCCCCTTTGTGCAGAGGGATTACTGTTGCTGTCTTCTATTTGGCCGGAACATAGCCAGTTTGCAGGCTGTGGTTAAACAGGGATTCAAGTGGGTCTGCTAGGTCATGTTTTAAGTTGTTTAAAAGGCAACCTGGGATGTTGCCTGGTCCCACTGATAACATGTTTTTGGCCTAGGAGACCACCGAGATGACATGATCTCTTGAGATAATAGGCTGAGAAATGGTAGTAGGTATACTTTGGGGAATGACTGGAGGGGACTGGGGGGGTGAGGTTTGCTCCAAAAATGTCAGCTAGCAGGTTGGCTATTATCTCTGATTGAGTATGGGTCATGACATCCTCAACCCATTTAGTGTATAGATGGGTATTACATTTTAGATTTTGGATGTAGTTAAAGAATGCCTTGTGGTTATCCTTAGCTAGGGAGGCTACTTTTGCTTCATAATTAGTTTTGGAGGACTTGACAAGATCTCTATTTTTTTAGGTAGGGAGGGATTTATTTCTCTGCTGAGCCAGTTCCTTCTTGTTTTTGGACATTAGTTTCTTTCTCTTGTTTTTCAGCCTGTTTATACTAGGGGTCCACCAGGGTTGCTTGCTTTTTTGACAAGACCTGATTTTAATCCAGTCAGGTACAGGTGATTCTATACAACTGCTTAAGTGATTATACTGGGCATTGTTGTACACCTCTGCATAGGAGTCCATTTTATCTGCATTCAAGGGGGCTTTGAAACATCTTATATCACTTAGTAGGAAGTAGTTTGTCTTTGAAAAATTCTTAAGTGTTTTTGAGCTTGATGGGATATCTGGTCTTAAAATTACATCGAACGAGTCTGATTTATGGTCAGATCTTACCGGGGAGGACATCACATGGCAAGGGGTGCAATGGTCTCCCATGTTAGTGAGTACTATGTGCAGGACATTTGAGCCTCTTGTGAGTGTGCTGACTAGCTGTTCCAAAGCATTTGCACTGAAAGTCCAAGAACCTCTGAGCCAGCATGTCTATGGTTGCGTATGTTTCCCATTCGATGGTAGGATAATTAAAATCACCCATGAGTAAGGTGTTGGGCTATATGGCAAGTGACTCCAGTAAGTCCAGATATGTGGTACGCTTTTCCTATTTCATGATCTGGGACCTATAGCTAGCTACGATGTAGTACGGGGTTTTGCCTATAGTTAATTTAACATGGAGTAGCTGTAGAGAGTCATACTGATTGACCAGTCTTGAGGTGTACTTATCCTTAATGAAAATGGATACATCTCCTCCTTTGGTTCTTTCATGCTCAATTTGTGGTCTGAACACATAGAAGGCATTATAGCCCTGCATGGTCGGGCTGCATTTTGCACCTTTGAACCATGTCTCAGTGACTGCACAGGCATCAGCATCTTCCAAAGTGAGTAGTGCTTCCAGGGAGTGCAGTTTCTTCTTTAGACTCCTAGCATTAAGCAGCAATACCTTAAGTTTATCCAAAGAGGATTTTGTTATTTTGAGAGGCTGGTTATTTTGACACTGCCTAAAAAAGGCACAAAGGGTGGCTAATGCCTTAGCCAATATCCAAAAGCCTAGAAGAGACAGGTTCAAACCATATCTGGCAAAGCAACATGGCCTGTCAACCATGTCTTCCCAGGCTGACAGATATTGAATCCCCTTGGACTGACACCAGAAACTAAGCCAATTATTAAAGTCAATCATTTTTTATTTGTACTGTGGCATCATCCTTGGAGAAGATAGAATGCAGCTTAAGGCTAGGCTTATACCAGCCTATAACACATAATCTGAAAGCTCAGTCATGGCTCTCTTCATATACTCCAGTGAGGTATGTCTCAAGTCATTCACCCCCCCATCATGGACTATGATGGAGTTATATGGTTACTTGTGGTTGAGTGACTTGAGTGCTTCAGTGACTTAATGAATTTCGGCACCTGACAGGCAGTTAAACGTAACCCGCTCCTTATCCAATCTGGTGAGGGGAACATCCGTGTGTCTCACAATGGAGTCACCTATGAATAATACATTAGGTTTTGTGGTGTTATGGCTTTGTGGGCTTATTTGTTGAGAAACTGGTGTGTGTGTTATTATGTGTTATAGTTGTATTCTGCATTGTTATGTGTGTAAGTGGTTTCCATTTGGGAGGTCTCTGATCTTTGGTAAGTTGCTAGTGTGTACTTCCGCACATGTGGGTTTATGTGTCATGTCATTATTTAGTGTGGGAAGTGTGCGTGTGCTTACAACCTGCTTGACATTTGATTTGTTCTTATGTGAGAGTCTTGCCTCCAATTTCATAGTGTAACTGCATCGCTCACAAAGTATTTGTTTCAGGATTAAGTGGTTATCACTATACATGAGACAATTGTTATATTGCCTCAAGATGCCCATGGTCTATCAGGCTGGCCAGACAGATGAGGAAAACTACCTCTCCATGATAGCAGGCTCTTACTGTATGTTTTATTAGGGAAGGGAATGTGATAATTTGACAGGTCTGTGCTGGTAGCGCCAAGACTACAAGAGGGACCTATACTTTATGTAGGCGAAGGTTGACCAATAAGGCAACACTGCTCTGTGCGAAACTGAGTTGCTCCTAAAGCAGCAGAAAAGCTTGGAAAGTTTTCACTGACAGCTGTTTAGGGAAAAACTGAGCTTCTACGCTTTTGTGTCTAATAAGGGCACTGCTAACCACAGCTGAGAGAAGATCGGCAGAGTACAAATGCAAGGCTTAAATACGAGCAAAGATAAACAAGTTTTAAGCTAACTACCAATCAGGAAAGTATACAATAAGCCTTATACCAGCAATCTCCAATTCAGACAACTTAGATCAGCACATTTATGCCACAAGGGTGTAGAAAATCATGTTCTTAATGTAGAATAACTTGTTGGGAGCACAGGTGTAACAATATCACACAAACTACCTACAACAGCCCTACAACTAACAGATACAATGTCTTCTTCTTCTTCTTTCGGCTGCTCCCGTTAGAGGTCACCACAGCAGATCAACTGTTTCCATTTCCTCCTGTCCTCTGCATCTTGCTCTGTCACACCAACCACCTCCATATCCTCTCTCACCACATCCATAAACCTTATCTTAGGCGTTCCTCTTTTCCTGTTACCTGGCAGCTTCATCCTTAGCATCTTTTTCCCAATATACTCTGCATCCCTCCTCAGCACATGTCCAAACCAGCGTAATCTTGCCTCTCTGGCTTTGTCTCCAAACCTTCCAACCTGGGCTGACCCTCTAATATACTTATTCTTAATCCTGTCCATCCTCGTCACATCCAGTGCAAATCTTAACATCTTCAGCTCTGCCACGTCAGGCTCTGACTTCTGCCTTTTTGTCAATGCCACTGTCTCAAACCTGTATAACATAGCTGGTCTCACTACCCTCTTGTAGACCTTCCCTTTCACTCTTACTGGTACTCGTCTGTCACAAATTACTCCTGACACTCTTCTCCACCCACTCCATCCTGCCTGTACTCTCTTCTTCACCTCTCTTCCACACTCACCATTACTCTGAACTGTTGATCCCAAGTACTTAAACTCATTCACCTTCACCACCTCTACTCCCTGCATCCTCACCATTCCTCTATCCTTCCTCTCATTCACACACACATATTCTGTCTTAGTCCTGCTGACCTTCATTCCTCTTCTCTCTAGAGCATATCTCCACCTCTCCATGGTCTCCTCCACCTGTTCCCTACTCTCACTACAGATCACAATGTCATCTGCAAACATCATAGTCTACGGGGACTCCTGTCTGATCTTGTCTGTCAACTTGTCCATCACCATTGCAAATAAGAAAGGGCTCAGAGCTGATCCTTGATGTAATCCCACCTCCACCTTAAACGCATCCATCACTCCCACAGCAGACCTCACCGCTGTCACACTACCCTTGTACATATCCTGTACCACTCTTACATACTTCTCTGACACTCCCGACTTCCTCATACAATACCACAACTCCTCTCTAGGCATCCTGTCATATGCTTTCTCTAAATCCACAAAGACACAATGCAACTCCTTCTGACCTTCTCTGTACTTCTCCATCAACACTCTCAGAGCAAACATCACAGATGTAGTGCTTTTTCCTGGCATGAAACCATACTGCTGATCACTAATCATCACCTCCCTTCTTAACCTAGCTTCCACTACTCTTTCCCATAACTTCATGCTGTGACTGATCAGTTTAATCCCTCTGTAGTTACTACAGCTCTGCACATCATCCTTATTCTTAAAAATCGGTACCAAAACACTTTTTCTCCATTCCTCAGGCATCCTCTCACTTTTCAAGATTTCATTAAACAATCTAGTTAAAAACTCCACTGCCATTTCACCTAAATACCTCCATGCTTCCACAGGTATGTCATCTGGACCAACAGCCTTTCCGTTCTTCATCCTCTTCATAGCTATCCTTACTTCCTCCTTGCTAATCCACTGCACTTCATGATTCACTATCCACACATCATCCAGCCTTCTCTCCCTCTCATTCTCTTCATTCATCAACCCCTCAATGTACTCTTTCCATCTGCTCAACACACTCTCCTCGCTTGTGAGTACGTTTTCCTCATTATCCTTTATCACCCTTACCTGCTGCACATCTTTACTAGCTCAGTCCCTCTGTCTAGCCAATCGGTACAGGTCCTTTTCTCCCTTCATAGTGTCCAACCTTTTATACAACTCTTCATACGCCTTATCTTTAGCCTTCATCACCTCTCTCTTTGCCATGCACCTCATCTCCTTATACTCTTGTCGACTTTCTTCATCTCTTTGACAATCCCACTTCTTCTTCACCAACCTCATTCTCTGTAAACTCTCCTGTACTTCTTCATTCCACCACCAGGTCTCTTTGTCCTCCTTCCTCTTTCCAGATATCACACCAAGCACTCTTCTAGCCATCTCTCTTACTAGCTCTGCTGTAGTTACCCAGCTATTCGGTAACTCTTCACTGCCACCCAGTGCCTGTCTTAACTCTTCCCTGAACATCACCTCACAATTACCATTTTTTTTGTACTAACAGATACAATGTAATACAGTACAATTAATTACTTAAAGCACCAGTAGTCAGTACAGACTTTTTTCACTATAAAGTGCAAAAATAACAACAAATAGCTTAATAAACTGCTAAAGTACAGCCACAGCATATAAGAGAAGTGCAAAAATATACAAATTTTTGTATTTTCAGTAGTGGATTGATCCAGGTAAAAAACAGATTCTTAGCAATCAGTAGCAACGTTGCCACACAACGAGCAGTATCTATGCAAAAGCCCTGGCAAATGTGAGGTTTAAATATGAGCAAAGAGAAACACATTTTAAGCTAACTACCAATCAAGAAAGCACACAATAAGCCTTCCACCAGCAATCCCCAACTCAGACAAGTTAGATTAGCACAATTCTGCCACAAGGGTGAAGAAAAACACCTTCTTAATGTACAATAGCTGGTTTGGAGCCCAAGTGTAACACGACTACACAAACTACTTACACACAACAGCCCTACAATTAACAAATACAATACAATAAAGTGCAATTAACTACTTTTTTTTAACTGCTGAAGTACAGTCACTATATATAAGCAAAGTGCAAAAAAAAAATACTTAGAGTCCTTTTGTGTGTTTCTCAGCTCAAATAAACCAGGTAAACACCTAATGCCACTAGATGAATAATCCCAGTCCTCCTAATGTAAAAGCACAGAAAGGAGTGTACAGAGTAAAATGTTACCAGAAACAAACTGAAAAGATATGAAATGATGCCACAAACAAACTTAAAGATACGGATACAGCAGTGTACTTTAAACAGCGTATAAAAGTGTGATTATTCAATAAAAGTACTTCACTTTGTATAGATAAGCCAAGAGCCACTCAATTGTACAGAATTTATAAAGGCGCTAAAAACAAGATAAGCTGATTAATAAGCCCTCCAGCCAATAAAACTACATGCAGAAATATCAGGCATTTCCCCAACCTAAAAAGACGAGACTACCTCCCAGTGCAGTAGATAGAAAGTCCGCTGAGCTCCTGATATAAAAACAAGCGCTTGCTAGAGTGTAAAAATATATGATTTTATCCAACAGCTAACTAGATAATGAATTCAGATCAAGTAAATCAGTACAACAAACAATGAGTGACAAAAATGCACTTTTTCAATATAAGCACAAGGAAAGGCATATAGATAATTCAGTATATCAACACCAGTGTAGAAAGGGAGGAGCTTATTAAGCTGAATTTTACAGTAGTGGTAGGCAGCTTAAAATCAACAGGTTTAAAAAACAGATCAACACATGGGAGTGTGGATGGGAAAAACTACCAGGGAATCACCAGCAGCAGCACTTTAGTTTATGCAGGCTTGAAATCTTTTCTGCAAAAGACAAATGCACAGAAATTCACTGTGTATTTAAGTATCACTTAAGAGACAATTAATCAATGAAAAACATGTGAAATGTGCAGCCTAGATAATTTAGGTGTCTGTCTCTCACATGGAACAAAAACACCTGGCCAAGCAGATTTCTTAAAACAGAAAACAAAATGGAGCAGGTAAAACAGAAAGCAGCTCTATCAGTCACAAATAACATATAGGTTCAGTACTAGGCTAATGGCCCTGGAGCCTAATAAGCCTAGCCCAAGAAGATTCCCCAGCATCATGCCTCCCAAAGTTAGTTCCCAGTGCCCCTGTCAAGCAAGGCCATTGAGGTGATCCTTGGCGTGAACTTCCTATTGCCTATCCACTCATCAAGGTTTTCTCTTAAAGAGGGCCAGTGAAGTGCTCTGCTTGACGTGGATGGGAAGTTTGTTCCAGAGTATGGGAAGTTTCTGGTTTAAGAACCTGTCCCTCCAGCATGTTCTGTTTATTGTGATAATGAGGTTTAGGTCCCTAGAGCGTGTGGCATGGAGGGATTGGGATTTCTTTAAGTGTAGCATATCTAGCAGCTCTGGGTCAGATATGGCTTTGTAGGTCAAGCAGAGATCGCCTCTAAGTAGGTGATAAGAGGTAGAGTATAGTTGGCATTTTTTGAGTCTGTCCATATAGTGCATGTGTCTAAGGCCTAAGATCCTCTTAGTGAGGTATTTTTGTGGCCTTTCCAGTTGTTGTAAGTGTCTAGTGAGGTAAATGCCAAATGAGGCATTGTGTTCTATAAAAAGTCTAATGCGGGATGAGTAGAGAGGGATTATGACCTCTTTCTTCCTGGATGAGAAACATTTTGTAATGAGATGTGCCACATAGAAAGACTTTCTGACTACAGAGACAATGTGGTTATCAAAGGAGAGGTTTCTGTCAACCTGTGTCCCCAGGTCTCTTATCACACCTTCAGTGTTTAGTGGACTATCGCCTATGTGGTAGTTCATGGGCACAGAATATTTTCCAAAGAGAATGACAATGCACTTTTTGGCATTGAGCTTATGGCCATGGTTCTGGCACCAGTCATTTGTGTTAGTGAGGCCTTTTTGTAGAATGTCTACATCAGTTGGAGAATCAATAATGGCTCCCAGTTTGCAATCATCTGCTAACTTGGTCAGCCAGAGTCCCTTTGTGTTGGTTTGAACTTCAGAGAAGAAAATGCCAAACAGGGGAGGACCTAAGACCAATCCCTGTGGACACCACTTGTTACTCGTTGGTAGTCAGATTTGGAGTCTGCTACTTTCACAGTGTGGGTTCTATCAGTGAGCCATTTAGCAACCCATCTTATGATATAGGGGTTTATGCCTAGTTTAGTGAGCCTATCTATGATTCTTGAATGAGGGATGGTGTCGAAGGCCTTTGCAAGACCTTGCCCTCATCCACAGCTTTGGTGACAGACTCAAAGAAGTCTATCAGGTTGAGTAGGCATGATCTACCTTTCACAAACCCAAACTGCATGGGGTCCAGAGTTTGGAGATTCTCTATATCCTTATTTATAAAGTCCATGATGATGATCTCCATAGCCTTACATATCAGACTCGTCAGACTAATGGGGCATTAGTTCCCAGGGTCTGTAGTTGCTTCCCCTCTGTGGAATGGGATGACTGTTGCAGGGAATCACCAGCAGTGCTTTAGATTATGCAGGCTTGAAATCTTTTCAGCAAAGAAGGCCCAGAAATTCACTCTGCATGTAAATATCACTCGAGAAAAAATACAAAAAAAAAAGCTAGATATACTCTGACTCTCTTCCTTATCATTAAGATAAAAAAGCTTCTTGGCTGTTTTCACATGCATTTCTTTTTATTTCTCATGAATAACCTGCAATAGTTAAATTGATATTTGTTTACTTTCAGGTGCCAGATGGGAAAATGACAGAGAATTTCAACTTAACTCATCAGCCCATGAATGACTGCACTAGAGATGGATTTATTAATTGTAATGGAGTGTTTCTATATTTCAGAAAAGATAAGTAACAATCTGTTGTGTTCTTGTACTTAATGTGAAATCAAAATAAGGAATCAAAAATCAAGGGAAACACCACAAGAAACAGTAGAACCAACAACCAGAAATAATCAGCAGTATCGGCAAAGCACACACCTGGAGAACCCACAGGGATTAATAACACCACAATCCATGTATTGAAAAAAAGTTAAATTAAGCGCTTTCGATCTGCTAGTGTCAGGACTTTTTCACAGATCGCTTAATTTGACTTTTTTTCAATAAATGGATTGTGTTGTTATTAATCCCTGTGGGTTCTCTAGATGTGTGTTTTTGCCAGTACTGCTGATTATTTCTGTTTTTTGGTTCAAAATAAGGAATGTTAGATACAACTTCTTCCAGAATTCCAAGCTTCAAACAGATAGATTTTAGGACAGTAATTACTTATAGTCTAATAACATCTTTCAACTGTATTACATCAGGGATTTAGGAGTAATAATCCATATATAAAAGAACATTTTCTTTACTAGAGAAAATCTGGCTCTTGGTTTTGACAATGTCATGTTGTATGAGTTCTTCCTTCTTGTTCTGAGTCTTAATCTTACCACAAATGTCATGGTTTTGTATTAAATGCACTGGCCTGTCATCACATGCAGTTTTCTTACATTTATACTGATGTGTGAGTCATGTATTTCTGGCAGCAAATCTTCAAAAAGTTCTCTGACAACTTCCTCAGAAGATGAATGCGACAAACTGATAATGAACTACTTCCTGTAGTCCTGAGGTTGATTCCGTCATCCTCCATTTTACCATGAGATATCACTTAGAAAGTCTCTTAACTAGACAGTGCTTCCGGGTCACCCGTAAAAAGAGGGCTTGTGTACTGTGGGTTTACTCAGTTAAATAAATAAGATTAAAAAAGCCTGAGTAAAAATGATTACTCTGTTATTTTAAAAATCAACCCTAGAACACCACAAAACAGTTCATCATAAAATGGGAGAAATTGATGAGAGGATGCAGAGGTTTCTTGCCATCAGGCTATTCTGTCATAATAACACCTTTAAGTAACTGAAGTTCTGGGTCATCCTAACACAAGTTTCACCAATTACAGTGCCTTTTTCTGTCACAACAAACTGCAACACAGTCCAGGGCACTTTCAAGTCTTTTTCCAGTAGATCATTTTTGCACTCATTTAGACATATATGAACTGTTCAAAATATAAGCAATGTGCATGAGTTTTCCTGGTTTGTATATATCTGCACATATTGGAACTTTATATAAGGACCATCTGGAAACATTTTGAAGTATTTTGCCATCTGATTTGATTATAATGCTCTTTGCCATAAATGTAATCATAGAATTCTTGGCAGCCAAAGAGTATGGCATACTTTTCCTTATCTATTTGTACATATCATGTCTGAGCATCTTTTTGTTCTACAGATGCAAGAGCTATAGGCTGCAGCTAGATCATCTGGTGCAACATACAGTTCCCTGTCCCGTCAACCTTAAGTTAAGGAGAAAAAACTCTTATACTCAAAGTTGAAGAGCAAAAAAAAATGTCTTCCATGTTGTTAACTGTGGCAAGCTGCTTGCTGCAAATGTAACGAGCAACTTGCTACAGTTGCTAACAGACCATCTGTCAGATGCATAAATGTAATATCAGCATTCATTTAGGAAGCTGCCATATTTTCTCAACTTTTTAAATGAATCCCAGATCTGCCCTCAAATTCCACTAGCACCTGCCAACCATTGCCACTTGCACTGGGTGCAGCACCCTCTTCACCCTACCCTAGTTACAGTGCTGGCTATAGGTCTGCCCCTGTGAAAGAACTGCCCCTAGGTCTTCCTGATTAGAATCAGCTTTCAAAAATATGGGAAGTGTCACATCATAGTACTGGAGAGCTGGTGTTATAGCTACTTGACTTTTCAGCAATTCAAAACTCTTTATTGTGCTGCTGTCAAACACTATACTGCATCACATTCTAGTATCTTCCTTAGCAGCAATGTCACATTTGAAAAGTGAAGAATAAACTTGGACAGATAGTGTACTATGTCTAAAAACTGCATAAGAGACAGTTTGTTAGTAGATGTCTTGTATATTCCCACTACCTCTAACCGTATCAGCATTTGGTTTAAGACCATCTCCAGACGAAACATGACCAATGTATTATAAAGAAAGTAACAAGTATCTGCCATTTGGCTTTACTGAGTTTTGAACTGACCTCACTCTTCAGCAATCTTATCAGTCATCTATCATGTTACCGTTTTGTAGCAACCCAGCCTACGATATCATCTATTAATTTGTCTGCTACATCTAGCCCTCCAACTGTAGTTGCTACTGTACTCTGAAACATTTTAGGAGTTGATGAGATCCCAAATGTTAGCCATAAGAACTCAAGAATCTGTAATGCCCCAAAGGTGCATTGGAAGTACAGTTGTGAACTTGGTTCATCAATTTGACCTATCAAAGTTTTTGATTTACATCAAACATAGAAAGGAATTTAGCATTTAGTATAGTTATTACTAAACCTTCAACAGTCTGTTGTGAGTAATACTTACTAAGCACATTCAATAGTACCAGAAAATATTTCTGGTTTAGACTGCTCTTTTAGAAGAGACATTTTTGCCCTCTGAAATCAGAGAAAAAGATAACTTATTACGAGGATTTCTGAGGTAAGAAAGATGCTTAAGAAAGTCTGTAAGCACTTTGCAGTGCTGTTTTGCTCTCGTCTTAAGGAAGAGTATAAATAGTAGCTATCATAGAACAGCAGCAGGAAGTTGAAATAGCTTTAAAAGCTGCAATAAACTTTGCATCATCACACTTATTTTTGTGCATAGCAGCAAAAAGCATATTATAGCTTTTAAAGTTGTTGCTTCTGATCACTGTTTATAAGGCAGTAAGGCTTTTAAAGCTGAAAACATTTTTTACTCATATAGTTTATTTTTAATCTGTATCTGAAAGCACAATGAACTTTACAGCATAAAAATGCATTAGGTAAGCAAACACACGGATAATAAGATCCCTAGCCATTTATACTTTTAAGCAGTTAAATTTACACATTCTTGCTACCTTTTTCAGTCACTTAATAGTGGTCACCTCCCAAATCAAGCCAGGCTGTACATGCCTTTTTTTTTTTTTTTTCTTTCTCTTTCGCCTGAACCTTCTTGTGTTCTGACTGTCCTTCTCAAACATTTTGGAAATATACAGTATATTTCAGAGCATTTGTTATAACTGTATTTGCTATAACTGATTTAAGTATTTTTTTCCTGGCTTTTTGATTATTTACTGCTTAGCGACTGCATTTTAGCCTGTTTATACAGCTCTGCATTCTATTTAAACTGTTTTTGTGTTGATTAACTGTTTTGCACTTTTAAAAAGTTAGTTGTTGCTTAATTTTACCTGTAGGCTAACACACTCAAGTGCGCTAGCTGCTTAAAAGCATTTATAGCATTTACTGTCTGTTTTCTGCAAAAAAAAAAAAAAAAAAAAAAAAAATCTTGTTTTCCCACCTTACTGAACTAGAATAGTCCAGTCTTCAGAGTTTGCTGATCTCTGGGCTTTGTCTTGGTTCCTGTGCTATTCCATATCCTTATTTGGATAAAAGGAAGCGTCTTTGTTCACCAGTGGGAGTGGGGAGCACTGAGCAGCCTATTTGTCCCTAGAGGAGTGGTTCCAGCCAGAAACTTGTAGTCTATTGGCCATTTTGGGTCAATTCCTAGCTCTTTTCAGCCCCCTGTAATAAAGCCCGCTTTAGCGCTTTTTCGCTTGTATTCAACTCAACACAGCTCCTCGTGGTGTCCTGCAGAGTTCTACAAGCAGCAGAGAGCAAAAGAGTGACTTTTTCCTGATTTAAGTATTTTTTCTGGCTTTTTGATTATTTACTGCTTAGCGACTGCTTTTTCGCCTGTTCATACAGCTCTGCATTCTATTTAAACTGTTTTTTGTGTTGATTAACTGTTTTGCACTTTTAAAAAGTTATTTGTTGCTTAATTTTACCTGTAGGCTAACACACTCAAGTGCCATAGCCATTTAAAAGCATTTATAGCATTTACTGTCTGTTTTTCCTCTGTTTTCTGCAAAAAAAAAAAAAAATCTTGTTTTCCCGCCTTACTGAACTAGAATAGTCCAGTCTTCAGAGTTTGCTGATCTCTGGGCTTTGGCTTGGTTCCTGTGCTATTCCATATCCTTATTTGGATAAAGGGAAGCTTCTTTGTTCACCAGTGGGAGTGGGGAGCACTGAGCAGCCTATTTGTCCCTAGAGCAGTGGTTCCAGCCAGAAACTTGTAGTCTATTGGCCATTTTGGGTCAATTCCTAGCTCTTTTCAACCCCCTGCTATAAAGCCCGCTTTAGCGCGCTTTCGCGTGATTTAGCGCGGAGTTGCCCATAGAGCACCATCGGGCAGCGCCAGTTAAACAAGGTTAAACTATTTCTGGCTCCGTAAAGTCTGCTTTTCAATTTTTCCCTTAGAACTTCTCTACTTGCAATCTAAACAGTCTATTCTCTATCTCAAAAGCTCAGCACTTGCTCCTAAAGCATTTTTATATAGGTAAAGCTCAGCACTTGCTCCTAAAGCATTTTTATATAGGTAAAGTACTTGTATACTAAACAAAGTACTACATTAGCCTAGAATCCCTTGAGTACCCATTTCCTATAGGTCCCTTCTGACTCAGTTACACAGCAAACTTTTTCACTTTTTCTAGCATGTCAAGGGTCAGTTGCTAGCGTCCTCTCCTGTTCAGCTGGTGAATCTGGGCATCTTGAGGCAATGTTACAATTGTCTCATGTACACAGACAACCCACTCCTTCTCCCACAAAACACAAATACATGTGAGAGATGCAACTATATAGCCAAACTGGAGGCTGAGCTCTCTCAACTCAGGACTGGCAAGACCAGACAGGAGGAGAAGGAAACCACGCACACCACAAACCCAGTTTCACATAGAACTATCACAACTGCAAAACAAACACATAAACACACAAAGACATACTCGGAGGCACTGATCAAAAATCTACCAAAACTACAGAGGCCTCCAAAGCAGACACCCAAGCAACTGCCACCTCAAGACATAAGACATGCAACACATAGTTCTCAAAGTCAGTGTGCTAAACAGTCACAGCCCTTAAGGCCAAACACAATGCCAGACACACTTGTTATAGGTGACTCCATAGTCAGACACACTGACGTCCCACTCACCAGACTGAACAAGGAAAAGATCACAGTAAGCTGCCTGTCAGGTGCTAGAATCCGCCACATAACGCAAGCACTCAGGTCACTCCACAGCAAGTACAAGTATGACTCAGTCATTGTCCATGCCGGTGTGAATGACCTGAGACATACCTCCCTGGACTACATGAAAAGAGACATAGAGGAGCTCTCAGATTATGTAGCCCAGGCCGGTATGACCCTGACCCTGAGCAGTATCCTACCCTCACCAAGAATGATGCCACAATACAGAGACAAAATGATCAGCTTTAATAATTGGCTTAATTACTGGTGTCATTCTAAGGGGATCCAATGTCTGTCTGCCTGGGATGACATGCTTGACGAGCCACGCTGCTTCACAAGGGATGGCTTGCACCTGTCACCCCTGGGCTTCCGGATATTGGCAAAGGCTCTTGCCACCCCCATAGTGCCATTTTTAGGCAAGGCTCAAATGATAAACCTACCGCCCTAGAAAACAAAAATGGAGAAAAACTAAGGGTAATACTGCTCAATGCCAGAAGTCTAAACCTCAAGATGCACGCCCACGAAGCTCTCCTCAGTATGGAGAACATCGATGTCTGTGCTGTGACTGAAACCTGGTTCAAGGCTCCTGAGAGCACCCCAGCACTATCAAGTTATACCTCATATCATGCGTTCCGGCCCCAAAATCTGGACCGAACCACAAAAGGAGGGGGAGTATCCATATTCATAAAGGATACCCACACCTCCAGGTTAGTGGCAATGCACGAAGCATCAGAGACCATCCAGGTGCAATTAACCATAGGTAAAACTGCCCTACAGTTTGTAACATGCTACAGACCACCTTCTCAAACTCAGGAAATCCACACAGCCTTCCTGAAGACACTGGAGAGTATGAATGTCTCTCCAAACACCATCATATTGGGTGACTTCAACTACCCAAACATAGACTGGGAACATTACTCAAGCCCCAACACCCTAGCCCAAAGGTTCCTTGAGTTCATAAACTCAAATGCTATGGAACAACTAGTCACCATTCCCACAAGAGGAGAAAATATACTAGACCTGATCATCACAAACATGGGGACAAAATGCTCCACACCGGAAGTATATCCCTCATTGGTGAGATCAGACCATAAATTAATCTCACTGGAGATCCACATCCCGCCCCACCCCAGCAAAAAAGACCACAGTGAAGAACTTCTCAAAATCAAACTTCACACTTCTTAAAACTGGAGTGGTATCTTTCAAGGCCCCCAAGCCAGTGGAAACCACAACCCACGCTGCTGAAACCCTTAAAAATGCCTTCTACGAGCACCTCCAGGAATGTATGGATCAAGCAATCCCTAATAAAATCAAGACCCTTTCCACCAAAGGCAGGCACCCGGTCTGGTGGACTCCAGCCATAAACAAACTCTACAACAAGAGGAGAAAGCTACTACATGACAGAGCAAAATCCCTAAATGGGAAGGCATCTCTGATCAATACTAGCAAAAAACTACGATCACTCATAAAATCATCCAAGGCCAACTTTGAGAGAAAAATCGCTAATGACACAAAAGACAATCATAAAGCCTTCTTTAGCTGTGTTAGAAACCTGGGTGGAAACTCCCAGATATGCTCAGAATTAGTCCAAAATGATAAAAAAATCACTGAACCCACAGACATTGCCAACATACTGGCAGACAGGTTCAGTGCAAATTTCTCCTCCCTCCCCCCCAAAAGGAGAAATATCTATCCCACCAGAGTCTAGCCTCCCAAACATCTCAGATGCCCAGGTGAGAGCTGCTCTCTCTAAAGCAAAAAACACAGCTTCAATGGGACCGGACGGTGTCCCCGGCTGTGTGCTACACGAACTCAATAAGGAACTAAACCCACACATAAGGCTGCTGTTTAATCTTAGCCTTACTACAGGATACGCACCCAAAGAATGGCGTACGGCAACTGTGGTCCCACTCCACAAAGGCGGTGCTTCTATGGACCCTGGAAATTACCACCCCATAAGCTTGACAAGCCTTGTCTGCAAAGCTATGGAGAGGATCATAATGGAACTCATAAATAAAGACATTGGGGACCTACAGACACTGGATCCTACCCAATTTGGCTTTGTCAAGGGCAGATCCTGCCTCTTGAACTTGGTCGACTTTTTTGAAACAGTCACTAAGGCCATTGATGAGGGTAAGGCAGTTCACACAGCCTGCCTTGACCTAGCAAAAGCGTTTGACACAATACCCCACTCTGGCATCATAGAAAAGCTCACCAGCTTAGATGTAAACCCATATGTCACAAGATGGGTTGCAAACTGGCTCAAGGACAGAACACACAGGGTTAGAGTTGCTGGTGCCATGTCAGACTCTAAGCCGGTCACGAGCGGTGTCCCACAGGGCTCAGTCCTGGGCCCCCTCTTGTTCGGCATTTATTTTTCTGAAGTGCAGGCAAACATAGGGGGATTGTGGCTGACAAAATTTGCAGATGACTGCAAACTGGGCACCATAATTGACACTCCATCAGACACAGACATCCTCCAGAAAGGTCTCATAGAAATGGATAACTGGTGCCAGAGCCATGGCCTTAAGCTAAATGCCAAAAAATGTATAGTCATACCCTTTGGGAAAAACAAGGTAACCCCTAATTACCACATAGGTGGTAATCCATTAAACACGGAAGAAGTTATCAGGGACCTGGGGACCCAAGTTGACAGTAACCTCTCTTTTGACACTCACATTGCCAAAGTGGTTAGGAAGACCTTCTACGTTGCCCACCTGATCATGAAGGGATTCACATCCAGATCAGGAGAGGTCATTGTACCCTAGTACTCTTCACTTATCAGAACAATGATTGAGTACAACGCCCCATTCGGAATGTACCTTACCCGACACCTGCAGCAGTTGGAAAGACCCCAAAAGTTCCTCACCAAAAGGATAAAGGGGCTCAAACATATGTCATACGATGCCCGACTGAAGAAACTCCAGCTCTATTCAGTCGCATACCATCTGCTCAGAGGTGATCTGTGCCTGACATACAAGGCCATGTCCAACCTGGAATTAATGGACATGCTCCACCTCAAAAAATCCAAATCCACCAGAGCCACGAGAGCAAGAGACTTAAACCTCAACACGGATATAAATAGGACATGCTGGAGGGACAGATTCATCACCCAGAGACTCCCTACACTATGGAACAGAATCCCAGTCCATGTGAGGCAGAGCCCCTCACTGACACTGTTCAAGAGAAATCTTGACGAGTGGATGGGAGATCGTAGGTTTACCCCGGGAATCATCTCTGTATCACTGCTGGACAGAGGCACAGCAAACTAATGGGTATAGTATTCTCATCCTAAGGGGTGGTGAAAGCCACACACACTCTGGCTAGGCTTATAAATGCCCTAGGGCAGATAGCCTAGTATGAACCTATGAACCTATGAACCTATGATAACTCTGGAGCACTTTTATGTCTACCCATCCAGTCATGAAGACTAGCCTTATAGGCAGCCAAAGTAGTACTTTGTTTGAGCTACACAGGTAATGTATTAAATACACCAGGAATATGTTCAGTTAGGAATTAAGCCCTGCAGAGTCTTGTCCATTTTGTGGTGTAGATTAAGGTTCTTAATGTGGGTGTTTATAGAGCCACTTTTTTTTGAAGCAATAGGAGGTCAAACAGGACTGGGTGTTTCATAGCTCAGAAAGCAAGATGCTGGTAGCTTGTCATTAACCTGTAGTCTACTGAGTATAAGGAGAGTCATACTAACCTATCGAGATAGTTGAAGAATTTAAGACCTTTATTTATTTAATTTATTTATTTAGAAATTTTTGGGGCCTTTCCAGTTGAACTGTATTCAGTGATAGGTCTAATAAGAGAAGAGTACAGTGGTAGGATAAATTCTTTGGATCTTCCTTTGTAAATTAATTGGGCCAGATAGAAGGATTTCTTGACTATGACAGATGTAAATAAATTGACCTTAAGGGCACAGTGAAGTAAAACACAAAAGGTGAATCTAATCATTCATTCTCAATACATAAGTACTTGGTTATGACTAGAGAAATCTGATCTCTGTTATGTGTAATACATACCCCGGGATTCAGGAAGGCCGATTTTCTGTTCAAGAATAATGTAAGAGTTCCTGCGTGGAAAATGGCCACCGAACGATTCAGCATAGTGCCGTTTTCACATGCACAAGTGGCTCTACACTGTTCTAGCATGGAAAATCGTGTGGCATGCAAATCACCTCATTTGTTAGTGAAAACATGCAAATGAGGTGATTTAGCGATTCACCAAGCTGTCAGGTCTCCATGCTAGAACAGTGTCAGTGCAGAAATGTATTCAGAAAATAACTGACAAAAACAGAGGCATTACAGCTCGTGAAAAAGCATGTATTATGTATGCCAAATATAAGGCCATTGATATTAAAAAGTGATTATTATGAAAATTAAACTTTTTGTTTTGGTCTATCTCAGCCATTTAAGCATAGGGCAGTGGCGCGCAAAAGGGATCAGGCCAAAAATAAAAAAAAAAAATGGGAAAACTCAATTTTAAGTTAAATCTGCATTTTGCCATTACAGTCAATGGCATGCAGAATATAAACAATACCAGGGAGCACTGGTTGGCAAGGGCAAAGGATCCATTTTAGTGCAGTAACTAACAACCTACACACTGGGATATACAAATGAGGGGAGTTATACTGAATCACATATTTCTTCAAAGTGTCAGCTTGTACCTAACTGTGTAGGTGCAGCAATACAACAGTGCAAGTCTAAGAGCTGAATGATGAAAGCTCACTGGAGCTCTGTGGCCTGTGTTTGCCATTAGCTAAGCACAGCTAAGGAAGGGGGTGTGCAAATGTGTCTGTGCACTGTGTACATAGCCTAAACGGGTTGCACCAGGTTTTAAACATAAAAAAATATAATAAAAAAATAAAAGAGGAAATGACAGCACTGTTTACATTTCTGCACTGGGTATGTGCGACGTGCCTCAGGGCTTAAATAGGGAGGAAATGGGAAGGGGAAACAGCAGTAGGAAGCCAATCAAGGAGAACTAGCATAGCTGGCAGGTGGAATGTATCAGAATCAACCAATTACACATGGAGCAACCCAGCACACTACAATAAACTATGCAAACACCTTTCAGACTGTTTTTTGGGGAAACAGCAGTAGGAAGGCAATCAAGGAGAACTAGCATAGCTGGCAGGTGGAATGTATCAGAATCAACCAATTACACATGGAGCAACCCAGCACACTACAATAAACTATGCAAACACCTTTCAGACTGTTTTTTGGGGAAACAGCAGTAGGAAGGCAATCAAGGAGAACTAGCATAGCTGGCAGGTGGAATGTATCAGAATCAACCAATTACACATGGAGCAACCCAGCACACTACAATAAACTATGCAAACACCTTTCAGACTGTTTTTTGGGGAAACAGCAGTAGGAAGGCAATCAAGGAGAACTAGCATAGCTGGCAGGTGGAATGTATCAGAATCAGCCAATTACACATGCAGCAGCCCAGCACACTACTATAAACTATGCAAACACCTTGCAGACTGGTTTTTCCCACAAACTCTACACCACTGGTGTATACAGATGGGGGATTTTTAACTGGCAAAACTAACTAAAAATGTTAGAGGCTGCTGCTGCTTTACTCCATCAGTATGTGCTAGAGACTGAGGGTGGTGAGGAGGAGAATGCTGACAGCCAACCCACAGTGAGGAGGAGGAGAAGAGTGTACAGACCCATGGTAACCTACCAGGGTCTACATGAGCTGTAGATAGTGCAGCGCTATAGGGTGGACAGGAACATTCTACAGCAAATCATTGAGCTGTGCCAGCCACACCTCGCACATAGAACTAACAGAGGGGAAACTATCCCAGTGGATACCACTGTATGTGTAGGCTTAAGAATATTAGCCACAGGCACCATCCAAAGGCCAATGGGGATATCATGGGGGTCTCACAAGCATCAGCATCCAGAGTACTCCACCAGTTCCTGGATGCCATGACACCAGATGCCAGTGAGCACATATATTTCCCCACCACCCATGAGGCATTAACCAGAAGTATGCGTCTTTTCCAACGTATAGTAGAATACCCTGAGGTAGTTGGTGCTATAGACTGCATGCACATCCACATCAAAGCACCATCTGGTGAGCAGGGTAGGGTTTACATAAACTGCAAAGGCTTCCCCTCCATCAACTGTCAGGTCATGTGCGATGCCCAAGGCATTATCATGAACATGTGTGCTGGCAGCCCTGGAAGCTATCACAACTCCCACATCTGGCATTGCTCACAGCTCTATCAGGGGTTTGCCAGGGGGGACATCCTATATGGCCATCTAGTGGGGGATGCTGGCTATGCACTGGAACCGTGGCTGATGACACCCATCGGAAATGCACACACACCCGAACTAGAACACCATAATGAGGCACACGCACAGACCAGGATCATTGTAGAGCGTGAGTTTGGGATGCTCAAGTCACGGTTCTGCTGCCTTGACATATCCGGTGAAGCCTTATAGTACTCTCCAGCTACATGCACACAAATGTTCATAGTATGTTCTGTGCTACATAATATGATCCTGTGTAAACAGCTGCAGCAGGAATAGCATGGGACAGGGCCACACAGCACGCCACCATTGCCAAGGCCAGCACAGGCACAGAGTTATTCAGAGGAGGAACATCCTGAGCATGCCGCTGTGGGCAGAAGGAGGCATGCTCAGTATGCCCATGCCTTGGCAAAGAGGCAACACATAGCACACAGACTGACACTGTAGGGGCCTAGAGACTGATACCTCTGTTGACTTTCACATACAGTAAAAGGGATGCCAAACATGACACTACCTGTGCTTTATCATGTATAGGGAGTGTACTATGTGCATCCAACATAGTCTGCCCTCCAGCACCATCCTCATTACTGGCTCAGCAACAAGGTAAGTCACCCTTCCTATCAATTATTGAATAGAGTAGTATGTTCTCATAGTTGTATGTATGATATGGATGCAAGCATGCAAGGGAATTGGGTGGCTGAATGGGATAGCAACAGACAGCTGACAGCTATATGGGACAGCAGGAAATCCATAACAAATACTGGTGTCAACATACTAGGCAGTACTACACAAGGTGACAACTCCCACTGCAGTGCATGTGATGGTCCAAATAACTGTGGGTGTCAATTGCTCAGACACATGGATGTCAATGAGGGTCATATACACACAACCAGCCTCACCCAGCAGGACAGGTGTAGATGACCATAAAGAAAGGCCGGGCTAAGGCCCCCAAATAATGGCAATGGTGAACAGTCCCCCTCCAGACCTACACAGACATACCACAACAGGTCTGGCAGTTGCATGTTAGTTCTGAAAGGTAAGAAGTCTGAAACTGAAATTAATGCCATTAAAATGTAACATGTGTACTCTACTGATATGCCTCCTTTCTGCATGATAGGGCACAATACAATATGAAATGGAAGCCAACAGATTAACCGAAATACCAGTACAGTCATTGCAAATGTTTAAAGTCTTCAGGTGTGCACACACCCCACAATCCCATGTAGAAATGCAGTAACATGTAAGTTTGAGGAGTAATATCACTGGAGTACAGATTGCCAGAGTTGGCCCAATCTACACTGTTGCATGTGTACAATATGCAGGGGTCCCTGTGGTAAGTTTGTTGTGTGTTTAATATTGCCAGGAAGTGGTCAGCATGTGGGTCTGGATGGTTGTGTCTCAGTGGCCTAGGTACAGTACAGTACAGTGGTCAACAGGGCCATGTTCCAACAACTGCAGTGCCAACCACACTGCTTCTCAACTACACCCATGTCAGCAGTTGTACATACTCACTGTCCAGATGTCATTATCTGTCACTGTCGGAAAGCTGGACACACCATGAACAGGGGCCCATACATAAAAACAGTACACAATTGGAAGTAACCTACACAGACTGCATATAAAATAACTGTCAACTGCACATAACTTTGGAATTATACATAGAGGTTAGCATCACATTAGCTGTCCCTCTAGTATGGAATACTGGTAGTCTGGCCAATCACTGGTAGACCACAAAAGGCACAGTTATAATCTAATGACAGGCTGCCCATGTCCACACACAAGCCAGCATAAGGGGGAATGTCACAGGTATATGTGTGAGTCAGGTGCCAGTAGCTTCCATATCACACATGCACACAGCTCACCCCACCATCAGCCACAGGTTTATCACAGGTCATATCCTTGCTGTAGGGAATGAGTACAGCATAAACCCATCTCTGTATGGGAATACATACATGATGTTGCATGCTGAATAGGTGTCCCATGCAGGTGTGTCCCATGCAGGTGTGTCCCTAGCTGTAAGCAGCAACCTGACCACATTCAGACTCATGGATCAGTATGGGCAGGAAGGATTGACAGGAACACCTCAACCACTTACCACTGTCACACCAGGGTAATCTACTGGCTTGCAGCCTAGGAACGTATGAGTGACAGAATGCACTGGCCTGCTACAGATGGCCTGCAGTGCTGTTAAATGGCCTACAGACCTCTGACAAAGGCCCATACCTCACCCATAGTGCCAATGTATGGAATGTAAGGGGTCCTAACTAACAACCTAACACAGTAAATAGAAAACAAATACAAAGCCATGTTGATAAATGCCAGTAGCATGCCTCCCCATGTCCTACTGCAAGAACTGTGGACCAGGCCATAAATACTACTGGGATAAAGTCCCAACTATAGGGATACCGATGAGATATTGCCTTCATAATGTAAGGAAGAGGAGTGTATAATAGGGGGGGTGTAGAAGCATGGATGTCATGGAGTGTGTGAAGTCTGAAACTCTAATGTCCACCCATACTATCCCCCTGACTGCAAACACATGAATGAATAGCCACAAAACTGCTTGTAAACCACAATGTGAAGGTAAACTGACCAGATATATGAGTCCCGCCTCTGAATAGCTTGGGTGTATCTGTACAGCTGAGAGGTATGGTCCCAGCAGGATATGGCCATTCCATTAAGTTGAGAAAAACACAAAAAGGGGATCCCAGCCAGCATACTAACAAGGTGCTGGACCATTTACACAGAACCAGCAGTCTTATTGTCTGTAGCTACCCCTCCACAATGGCAGGAGTGTGCAAGAATGTACAGTCTATATCCCTCAGAATATTGGTCTCAGCTTCATTCATCTTTTATTTCCCTGGTAAATAACTGTGAGCAGAGAATGATAACTGTCAGTAGTTGATGACATGGTACATCACAGTGTAAAAGGGTACATATGTCAGAAAATCTATGCTACAACCAACCATGTTACACAAGCAGCACAGACAGCAGTAGTTACAGTATCCCCCATATGTTACGCCCACTGTGTCTCCATATTGGCAACCTATCTGCAGATATCCTGCAGAAACAGGTTGCTAGGTGTAGTTGTAGCACACAAAACCCTGAAATGAAGTCCAACTCTCCCTGGAATGGATGCACACACTCAATATAGAAGGTCATACTGGGCATGCTCCTACACTTAGAGAAATGAAGCCTATGTCTGACAACACAGTGGACTACAGATATTTGTTATTTGCAGATGTCTGTGTACCACACCAAATTTTACACCATTGATACTACACACACACACACACACACACACACACACACACACACACACATACACACATACACTTTGGATAGAATACTCACACATATCTAAGGCCAGCATAATATAATATGTCAAACATACACACACAGAGCCATGGGGAAGAGAGAGACAGAATCCCATTATGAGATCTTTCCCACACAGTACACATCCATTGGCCTATATCACATGATGTGCTGATGTCATTCACTGTAGAAATTCCTTTGGTTAGCCCTCAGCCCTATAGTCTCACTGGTGTTTGTGATAACTGTGTAACACTATAGTACAAATAAGTATCCATGTAGCAGTTGTAATCTCAGCCCTGTCAAATGTAAAGTTGTGTGTGAGTGTGTTTCTAGACGAATGTGTTTGAAGCCATTCACACTCATTACACTTCCCATTGCCCTACTTTAGCACTCCTGCTGATGTCAGTCACCCTGAAATAACCCTTTGGGCAGCTTGCAGACCTATAAGCTCTGTGGGGCTTGTGATAACTGTGTAATACTATAGTATAGCAAACTAGTTAGATAGGAGTTCTAATCCCTGTCCTGGCAACTGTGAAAATGTGTGTGTTTATGTGTGAGTGAGAGTGTGTGTCTTTGTAGAGACATGATTTTGAGACCATTCACACTCACTACACTTCCCTTACCCCTCCTTTAGCACTGCTGCTGATGTCACTCACCTTCAAAGATACCTTTGGAGAACTCTCTAATATATAGGCTCTGTGGCGCTTGCAATCTGTGCACTGCTATAGTGTAGCAAACTAGTTAGGTAGGAGTTCTAATCCTGGTCCTGGCAACTGTGAAGATGTGTGTGTTTGTGTGAGTGTGTGTGTGTCTTTGTAAAGACATGATTTAGAGGCCATTCACACTCACTACACTTTCCTTACCCCTCTTTTAGCACTGCTGCTGATGTCACTCACCTTCAAAGATACCTTTGGACAGCTCTCTAACCTATAAGCCCCGTGGTACTTGCAATAACTGCGTAATACTATAGTGTAACACACTAGTTAGGTAGGAGTTCTAATCCCAGTCCTAGTAACTATGAAAATGTTGGTGTGAGAGAGTGTATGTCTCTTTGTAGAGACCTGATTTTGTGGCCATTCACACTCACTACACTTCCCTTACCCCTCCTTTAGCACTGCTGCTGATGTCTCTCACCTTAGAGGTATTTTTGGACACTGTTCTGCCTATAAGCTCTGTGGCATGTGCAATAAATGTGTAACAATGTAGTAGCAATAACTACATAGGTAGGGGTTTGAATCTCAGTCCTGACAAGTGACTGTGTGTGTGTGTATATATATATATATATATATATATATATATATATATATATATATATATATATATATATATATATATATATATATATATATATATATATATATATATATATATATTCACATACATGTACTTGTTCCTTAAATATTTTGGCCCCATTTACACCCAGTACATTTCTCAGTGCCTGACTTTAGCAGTTCTGCAGATATCATTCATCTTAGAAGTACCTGTTGGCAACCCTCAATCATGTAAGGTTAGTGATGCATGTGGTAAATGCGGAACATAAAGGTCTGAAAACATAGTTAGATAGAGGTTTGAACCTCACTCCTGGCAAATGTAAATGTGTGTGTAGGGTAAAATGTTTTATGAAATCTCTCACCCACTAAATCACCCAGTGCCAGTATTTACAAGGGCTGGTGATGTTCCTCACCTTAGGAGTACCTTAGGAAAACATCAATCCTATAAGCTCTGGGGTATGTGTGATAAATGCATAATACCGTAGTAGCAATACATAGATAGGTAGGGGTTAGAAACTCAGTACTGGCAAGTCTGTGTGTGTATGTGTGTCTGTCTGTCTGTCTGTCATCAATATCCTGTGTGGGTGTGGTGTGATTGTGTAATAAAATGATCCATTGGGGGGTGGGTCTTGCTTAATTATTATATTTAGGACCTATTATATGCCCCAATGTCCACATTACAAGGCCAGCAGTTGTCAAACACCATAGAGGTTGGTGTAGACAATCCACAGCCTTAAATGTGTAGTGCCATGTGCAATGACTATGTGACAGAATGGATTAGTTAACAATATAGGCAATGCTTCTAATACTCAGAGACTACTCTCCACCCAGGAATCATACACAAACACACTTGGCTAGGCAGCAACCACTATTTTAGTAGTTCTCCTGCAAATTGCCTCACAGATAATACCCACGATGTGATTGCAGTAGACTCCATGTCAAACTGATGACCAGACATGAATGGTGTCACACAGGGTACCAACCCATATCCTCTAATGTTTGGGATCTACCCTTCTGAGGTGCAAGAGAACACAAAGGCACCCTGGCTGATAATGTGTGCATACAACAGTAAGGTTGGTGGTAGCATTTCCAAACCTATGTATAGTTACCCCCTTTGGGAAAAAAACACGTACCCATGAATTACTACATAGGTGGCAGTACACTAAACACCAAATGTGTGATAAGAGACTTAGGGACACAGTGGACTCACCTTCAATAACCACATCACCACAACAGTCAGGAAATCCTTCTATGTGGCACACCTCATCACTAAGGGTTTTTCATCTAGAAAAAAGGAGGTCATTGTCCCACTGTACTTATCCCTCATTAGACCCATTATAGAATACAGCACTCTGTTTGGTATGTACCTATCAAGACATTTGCAACAACTGGTAAGGCCACAGAAATACCTCACTAAAAGAATCACAGGCCTAAAGCAGATGCCCTATGCTGACCGCCTTAAAAAACTCCAACTATACTCTGTCGCATATTGCGTCTACTCAGAGGCGATCTCTGCTTAACATACAAGGCCAAGTCAAACCCAGAGCTGTTGGACATGCTACACTTAAAAAAATCCCAATCCCTCAAAGCCACATACTCCAGGGATCTAAACCTTGTCATCACAATAAACAAAACAGGTTGGAGGGATAGGTTCCTGACCCAGAGACTCCCCAGACTATGGAATAGATTGCCCATACATGTCAAACAGAGCACCTCTTTGGCCCTCTTCAAAAAAAACCTTGATGATTGGATGGGAGAAAGGAAATTCACCCTGGGGATCGCGTCAGTCACCCTGCTAGACAGGGGTCCATGAAGTAAATAGTGTGGGAAGAAATAGCCAGGGAATTGTTATGGCTAGGCTTGCATAGCCCCTAGGGCTGATAGCCTAGTACCAGCCTGTGAACCTATGAACCTATGAACCATTTGATGCTGACATCATGTCCATAGGCCACTTGACACCAATGACTGTTGTCAGAACCCTGAACATTACCTCAATGCCAAGAGATGTGTCGCCATTACCTTTGGGAACACCATGGCTCACATGAAGTAATACATTGGTGGTAGTCCACTGAACAGTGACATTATTATAACAGAATGGGGAATACAGGTTGACAATCAGCTGCCTGTTGACCATAACAGCTCCATTGACATCAGAAAGTACTTTGATGTGTTACATTGTTTCTCTGAAATGCTAATCCCGCCTAAAACGTGGCTTTTCAGTGCTTCTGTGGATCCCTAGTGATATCTGCATTGCTTACTTATTTCTTTGTTGCACTTGAAAAAAGTTACTGTTTGTCGTTTTTGCATTTAAGTTACCTGTAACACTGTCGCAGGCTACACACTCAAGTGCGCTATCCTCCCCCGTGTATTTAAAGCAATTTAAGCTCTGCATTTCTGTTGTTTCTGAAAAAAAACACAAAAAAAATCCTTGTTTTCCTGCCTTTCTGAACTAGTCTAGTCCAGTTTTCAGGCTTTGCTGAATCCAGGACTGTGGTAAAGGTTCCTGTGTTGCCCATATCATACTTGAATAATTAGGTGGCTTCCTTGTTCACTGTGAGAGAGGGAACTCTGAGCAGCCTATCTGTCCCTGTAGGAGTGGTCCCAGCCCAGCAACTTGTAGCTCATTGGCCATTTTAGGCTAATTTCTATCCTTTTGATCTCCCTAGTATAAAAACCGCTTAGCACGGTTTTGTGCAGTTTGCGCACTGTGCAGCACTGTTTAGCTGTGGTTAAACTATTCCAGGCTCCACAAAGTCTGCACTTCAGTTTTTCCCTTGAAACTTGATACACTTCAACCCAGCACAAGAAATAAGGCAATTTAAGACCAGGACTTACTAAAACTCACTAAAACTAGCACTAGCTTACAGCTGGCACTTCAGCCCTATACTCAGGAAGTATAAGGCTCTTTACTCATCCAATCAGCAATACAGTCCAACCCATCTATTCAGACATGTTCATGGGACAGCTTCAGGTGTACTCTCCAGTCCAGCTGGTGAATCTGGGCATCCTGAGGCAATGTTACAATTGCCTCATGTACACAGACAACCCCCTCCTCCTCCCAAGCAATACAAACATATGTGGCCAGAATCCGCCACATAACACATGCACTCAGGTCACTCCACAACAAGTACAGATATGACTCTGTCATTGTACATGTTGGTGTAAATGACCTGAGACGTACCTCCCTGGACTACATGAAAAGAGACATTGAGGAGCTCTCTGACCATGTAGCCCAGGCTGGTATGACTCTGACTCTGAGTAGCATCCTGCATTCACCCAAAATGATGCCAGCATACGAAGAAAAAATGATCAGTTTCAACAACTGGTTAAACTACTGGTGTCATTCAAAGGGGATCCAGTACTTGTCAGCCTGGGATGACATGCTTGACAAGCCACGTTGCTTCGCCAGACACGGCTTGCACCTGTCGCCCCTGGGCTTTCGAATACTGGCCAAGACTCTTGCCGCCCCAATACTGCCTTTTTTAGGCAAGGCTAAAAGACAAACCCGCCTCCATAAACAACAATAATAAACAAAAACTGAGGGTAATGCTGCTCAACGCCAGAAGTCTAAACCTCAAAATGCATGCACTCGAGGCTCTCAGTATGGAAGAAATCGATGTATATGCAGTGACAGAAACCTGGTTCAAGGCTCCAGAGAGCACCCCAGCACTACCAGGCTATAACTCCTACCATATCTTTAGGTCCCAAAACCAGGACCGGAACACAAAAGGAGGGGTGTGTCCATATTCATCAAGAATACCCACACCTCCAGGCTAGTAGTGCAGCACGTGGAATCTGAGACCCTCCAAGTGCAATTGACAGCAGGTAAATTGACTGTTCAATTTATAGCTTGCTACAGATCTCCCACCTTGTCTCAGGACCCTCACACAGCATTCCTGAGAACATTAGAAAGTATGAAGATTCTACCCAACACCATGCTACTGGGTGACTTCAACTATCCAAACATTGACTGGGAAAACTACTCAAGCTCAAATGCCCTAGCCCAATGCTTCCTTGAGTTTATAAACTCAATTGCCCTGGAACAGTTGGTCAGCACTCCCACAAGAGGTGACAACATACTGGACCTGGTCATCACCAACATGGGGAACCTATGTTCCACACCTGAGGTAAACTCGTCATTGGTAAGATCAGATCACAAACTAATCACACTGGACATCCACATCCCGACCCCCCCCCCCCCCACAGTCATGGAAATCAATTTAAAAAACTTCTCTAAAGCCAACCTCACACTCCTCAAGACCGAGGTGGGAAGTTTCAAACCTCCCAATCAAATGGAAAATGATGACCCATCGGCAGAATCCTTTACAAGCGCATTCTATGAACACCTTCAAGAATGCATGGACCGAGCCATCCCAAGTAAAACCAAGACCAACTCCTCAAAAAAGAGGAAGCCAGTCTGGTGGACCCCAGCCATAAATAAACTTTACAATAGAAGGAGGAAACTCCTGCAAGATAGAACAAAATCCCAAAATAAGAAGGCATCTCTGATTAACATCAGTAAAAACTGCGCTCCCTCATTAAATCATCCAAGGCCAACTTCGAAAGAAAAATAGCCAATGACTCTAAGGATAACCACAAGGCCTTCTTTAACTATGTCAAGAGTCTAGGGGCAAACTCTCAGATATGCTCTGAGCTAGTGCATAATGGCCATAAATACACTGAACCAACCGACATTGCCAACATCCTGGCTGACAAGTTCAGTGCAAACTTCACCCCCCTCTCCACCAAAGGGGTTAGCACCCATCCCAGTAGAATGTGGTGCTCCAGATATCTCAGACACACAAGTAAAGACAGCCCTTGCTAAGGCCAAAAACACATCATCAGTGGTACCAGATGGTATCCCAGGTTGTGTCTTACACGAGCTTCAAAATGAACTAACCCCCCAACTCAAAACACTATTCAAACTCAGCCTCTCTACAGGCTATGTACACAAAGAATGGCATACAGCAACAGTTGTACCACTCCACAAAGCTTGACCAGCTTGGTCTGCAAAGCCATGGAACCCATTGTCATGGAGCTCATTAACAGGGACATTGGGAACCTCCAGACACTGGACCCCACCCAGTTCGGCTTTGTTAAAGGCAGATCTTGCCTCTTGAACCTGTTTGACTTCTTTGAAACAGTCACCAAGGCCATAGATAAAGGGAAGGTGGTCCACACAGCATATCTGGACCTCACTAAGGCGTTCAACACCATCCCACACTCAGGAATCATAGACAAACTCACCAGCTTAAATATCAACCCCCATGTCATGAGATGGGTTGCCAATTGGCTCTCAGATAGAACCCACATGGTAAGAGTGGCAGGCGCCATGTCTGACTCTAAACCAGTCACAAGCAGAGTCCCACAGGGGTCAGTCCTAGGACCCCTCCTGTTTGGTATATATTTCTCCAAAGTACAGGCAAATGCAGAGGGACTGTGGCTAACCAAGTTCGCAGATGACTGTAAATTGGGTGCAATAATTGACTCTCCGGCTGACACAGACATCCTGCAAAAGGGTCTCTTAGAGACAAACACCTGGTGTCAAAGTCACGGCCTCAAGCTAAATGCCAAAAAATGCATAGTAATCCCATTTGTGAAAAACAAAGTACCTACAAACTACCACATAGATGGGAATCCACTAAGTACAGAAGAAGAAATTAGGGACCTGGGTACCCGAGTAGATAACATGCTCTCCTTTGAGAACCACATAGCCAAAATGGTCAGGAAATCCTTCTATGTGGCACACCTGATCACAAAGGGTTTCTCATCCAGATCCAAGGAGGTGATTGTGCCCCTTTACTCCTCACTCATTGGGCTCATAATAGAGTACAATGCCCCATTTGGGATGTACCTCACTAGACACCTGCAACAACTAGAAAGACCACAGAAGTGCCTCACTAAGAGGATTAAGGTCCTTAAACAATTACCCTATGAAGCACGACTAAAAAAGCTCCAGATCTTCTCAGTCGCTTATCGTCTACTCAGAGGTGACCTATGCCTGACCTATAGGGCCATGTCAAACCCTGAACTAATGGACATGCTTCACCTCAAAAAAATGAGATCCCTCAGAACCACTCATTCTAGTGACTTGAACCTATGCACAACAATAAACAGGACATACTGGAGGAATAGATTGCTGTCCCAGCAACTCCCCTCACTTTGGAATAGAATTCCAATCCATATTCGACAGAGCTCCTCTCTGACCCTCTTCAAGCGAAATCTTGATGAGTGGATGGGTAATCATAAGTTCTACCCTTGGGATCACTTTAGGAGCCCTGTTAGACAGAGGCCCAGGTTACTAATCTAATGGGGAGGTGAAAGCCATCACTCTGTGGCTAAGCTTATAAATGCTCCTGGGCAGATAGCCTAGTACTTACCTATGAACCTATGAACCTATGAACATCTCCTGACTGTGTGTTATTCAGCAAGTAAAAGGACATGGCACCCTGTTAAATCCCCTCAGTAGCCCAATCAATGTGTATAGTGGCCCTTTTGCCATGTTCCAAACTGTAGAGTCTGCAAACGTACCCCACAAAGGGAATACCATGCCTTATACACAGCCCCTGTATGGACAGACTCCAATAACTCCAATGAATCCCTGTATCATACTGTCTATGTAGGTGCAATTACTATCTCAGTTACACAGCCATGTCTCACCAAACTAGGTCAGGAATGCTACATCTGAAGATAGCAATCTGTCCACACAACATGCCCCAGAGACCTCAAGCACACTTCCACACTTCAAAGAACATGCATGTGGGACATGTGCACAACCCAGACACTGTTCATGTTATGGAATATAAATCACATACATGTGAAGCAGTGCACATCACTGGCCACCCACAATAAAAATCTGGATGAGTGGATGGGGAATACAATACCCACCCCTGGGGACCACTCCAGTGACTATACTCTTGAGCCACACTGGGGACTATTGTCATGTGGCCTGATGCCAGAGTACTTCCTAAGGGCTAGCCTTGTAGATCCTTCAGGCCCATTCACCTACTACACACCTATGAATCAAGGAACCTATGGATCTCAGTACTGGCAAGAGTGTGTGTGCGTGTGTGTGTGTGTGTGTGTGTGTGTGTGTGTGTGTGTGTGTGTGTGTGTGTGTGTGTGTGTGTGTGTGTGTGTGTGTGTGTGTGTGTGTGTGTGTGAGTGTGTGTGTGTGTGTGTGTGTGTGTGTGTGTGTGTGTGTGTGTGTGTGTGTGTGTGTGTGTGTGTGTGTGTGTGTGTGTGTGTGAATAGTAATCTCAGTGTGTTTAGTTGATCAATATCCCCTGTGGCTATGGTTATTAGCAATCGGAGGTGTGTCTAAACCACAACACGTACCATTCTCCACTCTACAACAGATGTTGTAAATCAACATATACCTATGTACAACCCTCGGACCTATAATCTGTGAGGCATATGCAATCACTGTGTTACAGACTGGGGAATTCCATGCAGATACAGCTGTACCCTGCCTAAGACATGGTGGTTGTGTTACCACAATGCCATACCCCTTGGTCTTGCTGCAGGGCCACATCTTGGTGACACACAGATGCCTAGAACAGATACAGGATACAGTATGTGAGAACACATTCACTCAGCACTTCACTTGTGTGGGGAGAGAGGGGTAAAGCTGGCACTGAATATGTTGCCAAGACTGTGGCCAATATCTGTTGTCTCAGGATAGGTATTAGCATTGTGCAGTAACTCACAGCACTTCTGTTTAATGCTGTGGAGGTTGTTGATGTAACTATCAAAGGCTATTCTGATTGTCGTCAGTGCCTGCTGCATGTCTGCTGTCACAGATGCCTGTAGGGGATTACATAAGGCATCCAAAGTTGTGTTTGAGGCTAATGTGGGAGTTCAACAGTCATGGGACACCACCTTTCTCTGCAATAGTGTCCACCTTCTGATATACACTTTAGTAATGGCAGGGGACCATCACATTTTCTCCCAGTGTTTGGAGGACAGTGTCTGGGTTCTGTTGGCTCTGGCTAGTACCATGCATTCATGTACCTGTTTGTACAGTGCATATGATTATGATTCCACAGTCATGCAGCTATTTCCCATTGCCATGGGTGCAGGGAAGTCATCTACCTCTGTTTTCATGGCTGCAAAGTCAGCTTTGGAGAGGTTTTGCAAGGTGGTTACCTTTGTGGGGGGGTGTGGCTGACATGTTGAGTTCCATGTTGATTACAGCCTGTGTAGATCTCACCATGCAGGGATTGACAACTGTGGATGAGCAACAGTCCTATATTTAAGTAGTCAACACAGGTCAAGGATGTTGCATTCATTACCAGGGGTCAGTATGAGCTGGTCCAGGGCATTGGAAATTTTGAATCCCAGAAGTGTTGGGCCACTGTACTGGCACTTGGCTACTTTCCTTAGGTGATGGAGGGGTAGTTGAAGTCTCATACTATGTCAATGTTGCATTGGACCATCATAGATGGCAGGGTGTCGAGGAATGTGCATTGACAGTCTAGGGACATAGATGTGGACCCATGGCCTGGATTGCACTATTACCCCAAGGCAGTTGTACCAGAGGTATCTCCAATGCATTATGCTGGGATACTAGTCTAGAGGTATTCCTATCCATAATGAATATGGCGACAACACCACATGTGGTAGTGTGGTGTGGTCCATGTTTGGGGGCTGACAGCTGTGGAATGTGTCATAGCCTGATACTGCAGGGCTGCTGTCTGCTGCTGTGAACCACCTCTCCATTACAACAGACATGTGTCCCCCACTCCGAGTACTTTGAGTGAATGCATCCTGACAGTTAGATGCCTACTGTTGAGCAGTATGACCCTCAGAATGCACACGTCTAGCTGTTATGGTGGGAATTACATTAGGAACACTGCCTTATAAGGCATAATAGGGGTGGCAAGACACTTAGCCAGTATCTGGAAACCCAGCACTGACAGATGTAGGACATCTGTAACAAGTCATTGGGTTCTGTCAATCATGTCATCCCAAGCAGAGAGGTACTGGATCCCCTGAGAATGACATAAAACACATAAGCCAATGTTGCAGTCAATCATCTGTTGATAGTACCGCAGCATCATTCTGGATGATGGCGGTATACTGCTCAGGGCTACTGTCATACCTGCCTGGGCCACATAATCAGAGAGTTCAACCATGTCTCTTGTCATGTAGTCCAGGGAGGTGTGTCCCAAGTCATTCACATTCACATGGATACAGAGTGATACTCGTAGTTGTTATGGAGTGCCATGACTGGCTGTGTCATGTGTTGGATGCTGGCATGTGATAGATATTTGGCTGTTACCTGCTCCATATTCAACTTAGTGAGTGGGATATGTGTGTGCCTCAGTATTGAGTTACCCATGATCACTGTATTGTGCAAGGAGCTTAGGTTGAGGGGTAGGCTAAATATGTGTCCCTTGGCATGTGCCATGTTGCAGTGTCTGAGTGGGCACCTGTCTTGCTGGCCTGTGCTGTTTGGGTAAATGTCCATTGACTGCCTCTGTGAAGGTGGGTTTGTGGCTTTTCACTGTATGTTATGGCTGTTAAAGTGGGTGTCATGGTGTGGTGCAGGTGTTGATGCTATCCTCTTGAACTATTAGTCCAATCTTTGCTGGAGAGTGCATATGTCCACATTGGGTGATATATGGGTAACTCTCACAGGTCTGAGTGTTTGGAGTTTAGAGGGGACAGTTGTCTGTGTACATGCAGTTGTAACAGTGCCTCAGAATGTAAACATAAACCAGGTTAATGGGTGGAAGCACAGAAAACTGCCCTTCAAGCATACCAGGAGGGGTGGACATAACTAGTAAGTACTGGGGCTACTTCTGTGATGAATGAGTACTGCTGACAGCTCCCAGGTGTGCAACACTTCTTGATACAATAACCTGGTGATCTGCCAAGCCATAATGCTATTTGAAGTGCAAGACAGAAAGAACTAACATGATGCAAGGGTGTAACAGAAGGCAGACTTTCTGCCACCTGTAATACTTTACCTCAGCTGTGCAGTTATCCACAGATTTTGCCATGTAAAACGTCAGTAAGCTCTGTACCATGTGCGGTAACTGTGTAACATTATACTACACATAACTAGATAGGCAGGAGTTCTAATCCCAATACTGGCACGTGTGTGTGTGTGTGTGTGTGTGTGTGTGTGTGTGTGTGTGTGTGTGTGTGTGTGTGTGCACATTATGTACTGTCTGGCTTATACCATTTTTGACTTGTGTACTAACCTTCACACTTCCCCTCACCCCAATCTAGTAGTACTGTTGATGTCATCCACCTTAGAAGTACCTTTGGACTAGCTGGAAATGTATAAGCTCTGTGGCACGTCTGATAACTGCATAGCACTATAGTAACAATAACTAGATAGGCAGAAATTCTAATCACCCTACTGGCAACTGTTTGGATGTTTGTGTGAGAATCATGTAGTGTATGTGTTACACCATTTTTAACCTGTGTACTACTCTTTACGCTTCCCCTCACTCCAATTTAGTAGTCCTGTTGATGTCATCTACCTTAGAAGTACCTTTGGAAGAGGTGGAAATGTATAAGCTCTTTGGTGTGCCTGATAATTGCGTAGCACTAAAGTAGAAATATCTATATAGGCAGGAGTTCTAATCCCAATGCTGGCAACTGTGTGTGTGTGTGTGTGTGTGTGTGTGTGTGTGTGTGTGTGTGTGTGTGTGTGTGTGTGTGTGTGTGAGGATCATATCTTGTGTGGCTTATACCATTTTGATGTATGTACCATACATGGCTGGTGACCACCTCCCACTGCCATTACTTTATGTAGTGTGGTAACAGTATCTGCCTCGCATGCAGCAGGTTAAACCATTGTACAGTCCTCTGTGCAGATGTGTCTAGAATATCCATATGTTTGCAACCTATACATGGTCAGAAGTAGTCTGTGTGCCTTAACAATGACCATGTATGTGATATTGTATACAAATAGGCCACTGTGAGTGTACTGACACATATGGCAGCATGAGGTATCATACCTGACTGAAACATCATGCTGATACGACATCTGCCACCCTCACAGGTGGCCAGCCTTGTAGGTGCAATACGTGAGTCCAGATGCTTGTTTTTACAAGTGAACTGTTCATGTTATGGGTCACATTAAAGGCTGGAAGAGGTGTGGACTGACATATTGTGGTCCTAATTAGTATATAACAGGAACATCTTGCATCTTAACAGGGATGCGTACACAATTTATATCCACTGTATATCACTAATGTGTCACACATGTCCCTACCTTAGGCCGTTTGTCCAGAACATTTTGTTGGCCTCTGTCCAGATGTCTTGGCACTGACAAGTTGTGAGGTATGTGACCACTGTGATCCAATGCAGTTAACCCCAGTACAAGTGAGCATGTACAAAAGGCAATATAGCTATTACATAAAGCAATGTAGCTATTACTGATGGTTGTGTGCATGGTAAATTGCATGTCCTTCACATGTCTGGGGTATTGCCAGGCAACAACAGAAGAATGTCATGCTCACCAGCTTCAGGCTGCTATCTCATATGCAGAGTAGAGGGTCCTAGGCAGTTGTGAGAGGGAGTTATTGACAGCAGACTCACATGTGGCCTTAGTACAGGATAGATGCAGCATGTCTGCACATTTACAGTACTAACCCCAATAATACACAATGTTCTGCCCTCACCATAGAGGTGCACTTTTGTGTATTAGAAAACCCATCCACAACTGCAATCGGACCTGACACATGGATGTAGATACAATACAGATACATGTATGTCTGATATATTAGTGTACTAATCCCCACTGGGCCCTTACCTGCACGCTCCTCATCCAGTATGTGTGTGCAACCCACCTCCACAATGCTTTCCTCAGTTTCATGGCTTGTGCATTGGGCAGGTCCCCCAAGGTTGGCAAGGAGCTCCTTGGTGGGTGTCAGTGGGGGCTGGATGGCTGAGCTCCCACCTGTGGCTAGTCGGTCTCTCGCTACAGTAGCAGCCCATTGATGGGCATGGTGGATGAGGTCGGTGGCATGATGCTGCACCTGCTCATAAGTTCCGCTGTGCAGGCTGGCAACATTTAACCTGTGGACCAGACTGTTCCACAGGCCAGTCCTCTCCTGCACATCTTCTGATCTCCATCCAAATAACAGGGCATAATGTTTGATCACATATTGGGTGATGATGTCAGTTTCCCCAACAGAGAATGCTGGTAGCTGAGCCCTCTGCATGTTACCTAGAAGACATAAACAGGAAAAATGTCACATGACCTCATACAGTTGTCCAATTACACATCAACAGTGGATATTACTTGCAAATAATCCACACTACACCATAACCCTCCAAGCTATCATGGTTATAGCAGCTTGCATTACACTCCTGGCCCTGAACTATCTTATTCCCTCCCAGTGTTGGACACTTGATTGCATAATCATCTATTCTCCATTCATTTCTGTGTAGAGCGTTGACAGTGACTATCTTCCATGTGGATGGTGTGTAGATAGTGGCAGGTCTGTGTTTGACTGTGGTGTGTGATGGAGCTATAAGCACATGCCTAAGTTCATGTAGGAGGCAGACATTGATGTTATTATGCCCCATGGAGATATGTTGTTGTTGCCATCAGTAGGCAATATGTACATGCTCACCATTGCTGAGGGGAAGGGTGTGATTGATGTGCATATCCCTCTGTACAACTGGGGTGGACAGGGTGGCAATGCTCCCACCTAACCTGTCTGATGCAGGTTGCCTATATCCATGGCATATGTGTGTGAGGTGTTCTTTACCCCCAGTACAGGTGAATTGTGTTGTTTCCTCTGAGACTGACAACATATGTGGAGACACTGTTACAATTGTCCATGGTGGTGTGGATATGTCTGATTTGTAGTCATAGTCAGCCATATAGGAAGTCACCTGTGAACTTACATGCTTGCTCAGATAAAGGTGGACTTGCTTCCAAGTTTTTGCCTGTACCTATGTGTCCCTGTACAGCCAATATAGCAACCTATTATGTGGTTTGTGTATTGCTGCTGTCCACCAAAGGGGGTTATTCTACCTTGGTGGTGGCTGGTTATACAGGTCAGGTACTGCTGAGTCCGTATAGCTACAGTGGATATAAAGGGTACACACCCCTGTTACAATGCCTGGTATTTATTAAATTGGAACATTACACCACAATAACTAATTTCAAAACAATTCCCACCTTTAATGTGACCTATAGCCTGTACAATTCAATTGAAAACATAATAATCTAATCTGTGAAAATGTGGAAATAATAATCAGTACACTAAGACAGTTGAATGAGTGTGCACACCCTTAAACTGATATGTTGTGTATGCACTTCTTGAGATGGTTACATCATTCATTCATCTTGGTTTGGACTCTAACATCATGGCACATCTTCACTTGGCAATAGTTGCTCACCTTCCTAGAAACACCTTTGATTGTTTTTTAATGGAATTGTACAGGTTAGGGGTCACATTCAAGATGTGAAACATTATGAAATGATCTCCTGTGGTCTGATTGTCATACAACACACAAACCAGGCATTCCAACAGGGGTGTGTACACTTGTGATATCAACTGTATATAGGTGTTGATATAGCTGGTAGTAGTAGGCATGGACAGAGGGTCATAACACAGTTGGACATTTCTCCAATTACTACCTGATAATCATGCCTATACTAGTACCCATATCAGTGTCAGGGCAATGCAACAACCTTTAGCTGTACAGATTTATGTCTGTTGTATGCACTGACACTGATACTACACACATGTGCAACATGAACAACATGTACCTGACTGTTTGAAACCCATGTGATTAGTTTTGTGCCTTCCAGCTGAACATATGCATACATACATGTGCTCAGGGGATACCTGGTATACATTTCTATTCTATGTTAGTATGGCACATTGTATTTACAGTCTTGCTGCTCAATCATACTTCTGCAACAGTACATTACTATGCACATGCCCTATATAGGTCTCTTAGTTTCACAAGACAAATGTGTCATACTCATATTCACAGGTAACATATGGATATGGACAACATACCATTAACTGATCTAGCAGTGGCACAGTCACAACTGTTTGACAGACACCCCCAGTGGTTGTCATATATGAGTTGTCCTTTCCCAGGGTAAGTCAGGCTCCTGAGCTGTGCTCCTACCTTGCAACCTCTTAGAGCATCACATCTGGACAAAGCCTAAAATGATGGGGGGATAAATAGGGACAGACTTTAAAATCTTCCTGTTACAAACATAGGAAGTTTGTAGAATGATACATTTTGCATTGCTGTGAATATTCTTAGGGATGTGGAGTCTTAAACTCAAGTGTTTGTCATTACTTGATGACTTCAATCCTCAGCTATTTGCCAGAAAAGTACAGATTTCAGGAGGAACAGACAAAAAACTATGATGGGAAAATCTGGACATTCTCTGAGGATCTGTACAGTTGAGAGGTATGGCTGTGATCTCTTCCACTGCAGAGATGGCTAGATGCTATGGCCATAGCAGCTGTTCAGCAGGACATTAGTACAGCAAGTCTTGTTGGGACATATATTCCTCCAAATCAGATTTCCCATTATTACAAACCAAAGTACTATAGTCAGTTACATGCTTACATGTTCCACTTACTTTTTTTCTTTTCTTTTCCAGTTTATGTTTTATTTGTTCTCTCTCTCTCTCTCTGTCTCTGTCTGTCTCTCTCTCTCTCTCTCTCTCTCTCTCTCTCTCTCTGCACTACAGGGATAGAGCTGGTTTTAATAGGTAGCAGCATGGCTTTTGTAGGTGATCCTCATGACCAGGTGATGGCATGTGCACCTATTGGTGTTCCCCACTTGCTAACTGCATGCAGAGCAACTGTGTAGTTCTTCCAATAGCCAATGTCATGGCAACACACTCCTATAACTGAGTACTCCATGTGAGCGCTGGCCCTTTCCCTTACTTGTGAGGAAGACATCCTGGAGTTGTGTGAGCTACTACCTCATAGAACAAGACTTGTGGAGACAAGCCAACTAAATGGTGGAGAAGGTTCAAGATTTAGGGGCAGAATGTTAGTATTGCTGTTATATGTTTGGAATACTGCTAGTTTAACAGAGTTTGTCTGCACATGCTACTTCTGCATGTGTTTCAGTCTGGCAAAGTTCTGTCTCTGCATAGCTCTCAAATGTAGGGCCATCCACATAATGGCCACAGGTTAGCCTGTTATGTTCATAGGTTCATAGGTTGGTACTAGGCTATTGGCTCTAAGGTCTATGCAAGCCTGGCTATAACAATTCTTTGGATATTTCTTCCCACAATATTTACTTCTCTGGGCCCCTGTCTAGCAGGGTGACTGACATGATCCCCGGGGTGAATTTCCTATCTCCCATCCAATCATCAAGGTTCCTTTTGAAGAGGGCCAATGAGGCGCTCTGCTTGACATGTATGGGCAGTCTATTCTAGAGTATGGGGAGTCTCTGGGTCAGGAACCTATCCCTCCAGCATGTTTTGTTCATTGTGATGATAAGGCTTAGATCCCTGGAGCGTGTGGCTCTGAGGGATTGGGATTTCTTTAAGTGGAGCATGTCCAACAGCTCAGGGTTTGACATGGCCTTGTATGTTAAGCAGAGATCGCCTTTGAGTAGATGATATATTTGGTCTGTTCCCCAGACAGTTGGTGTCCTTGGTAAATCAGTCATGGTCTCTGGGGAATGCAGTCAGTAAATACTCACATCTATTGGTATTACTGACGTCATATTCCTCATAAAGGATGTTACAACAAACCCAGTAACATCCGCAACTGTCTCAGTGTATGACAGCAATATGTTCAATCTACCCCTGTGTTTGTGTCTCTGTCCCCTAATGATGTCAGGCATTGTCCAGATGTCAATGAAGCGCAGACATATTTATTATCATTATTTCGTGACTTCATTCCTGCTACCATCCCACTGATGTAGTAGACCCACAGACATAAAAAGAAAACCACAAGCGATGATGGAGCACTATATTCCACAAAATTAACTTTAATCCAGTGGATTAAAGTTCATTTTGTGTGATATAGTGCTCCATCATCACTTGTAGTTTTCTTTTTATTTTACCAAAGTTACATACAAAGTGTGAGACGAGATCCACAGACATGTCAGGGAAGAAGCTATAAATATGAGTCCTGATCCTGTACATTCTGAGGTGAACTGTACATGTGAGAGACCTGGGTATGTCTGGCCATTGTTAACAGACTGTCATGATTATGTACACATTTCATGTGTACATGTTATTTGGGCTGTGTATGGAAAGGGGTGGATGTAAGTGTTATGGCTCCATCTTTATCTGACTGTGCATGCTGCTCCAGTTTCCTCTGATCTATTGGGTGTATGTGTTTGCAGGGGCAGACTGAGACATGTCCTGTACCAAGGTCAGGATTCAGATTACACTGAGAATTGGGACTGTATATGTAGGACTAGTGTGTAAGTAGCAAACAATGATTTATTTTTTCACACAGTCTGTATATTCTACTGTTCACTTGACTTAATGGTATGTGACTGTGACTGTGGTGATGTTGGATGTGGGTATGCACTTTTACACTGGTGTCTGTTTGTCACTGTTGTTACATCCCCGTAGCCCCTGAAATATTTGCAAATATATGTGCAATTACCCATAGCAGATTTCCTAATTCAATTACTTGTGCTATTTCAGTAAATATATGGTAGAGCACACAGGTGTTATTACAGCAACTATATTAGCTTATCTACGCCAGTGCTTCAGGTACATCCCCATTTTCATGGCTTCCACCCACCACTTTGTCAGCCGTGGTTCAGATTCATTGCAGAATAGGGTTCTGAGCATACCTGTCAAGTGGCTGGATTGTTTCAGGATGTCCAGGTTTATTGCTCATATTTCTGGTCTGTTTTACAGATTATTATCATGCCACTGGTAAATCACTGTAATGATATGATTGTTGTCAGAAAATGAGGACATATATTTCATTTACCTACCTCACATCCATCAGAATATGTATGCTGAAACAAACTGTGTCACTCTGTCAAGAAGAGTACAGGGGGACAATGACCTCTTCCTTCCTGGATGCTAATGTGTTAGTACTGAGATGTTCAATATAGAAGGACTTTGTGACCACAGTGGCAATGTGGTGGTCAAGAGACATTGCTGTCAACCTGTATACCTAGATCTCTTATAACACTTTCTTTGTTTAGGGAACTACCATCAATGTGGTAAATTATGGGAACAGGTTTTTCCACAAAGGGGATGACTACACATTTTCTGACATTGAGCTTAAGACCATGGCTCTGACACCAGTCAGTGGTCTCAGTGAGGCCTTTCAGTAGGATGCCAACATCACTTGAGTAGTTAATAATAGCTCCCATCTTGCAATTGTCTGCTAACTTTGTCAGCCAGAGTCCCTTCATGTTGGCATGGACTTCAGAGAAGTTGATACCAAATATGAGAGGACCCAGGATAGAATCCTGTGGGGCTCCACTTATAACTGCTCAGCAGTCTGACATGGAGTCAGCTATTTCCACACTGGGAGTCTCATCTGTGACCCAGTTTGCAACCCACCTAGTGATATAGGGAATGATGCCTAGCTTAGTGAGTTTTTGCATGATTCCTGAGTGGGGAATGTTATCAAAGGCTTTGGTCAGATCAAGGTAGGCTGTATGTGCCACCTTGCCTTCATCCACAGCTCAGGTGACTGACACTAAGAAGTTGACCAGGTTGATTGTGCAGGTATGACCTATCCTTCACAAAAGTAAACTGTGCAGGATCCTGAGTCTGCAGATTCCCATATCCCTGTTTATTAGGTGCATGATGATACATTCCATAGCTTTGCATGACAGACTTGTCAGCCAGTTAGGAGGGTATTTCCCATGTAGTCGCATCTTGTTTGTGGAGAGGGGTAACTGTAGCAGTGCACAATTCAGTAGGGACAAAGCCTGAGGTGAGGCTGTGCTTGAACAGGGCACACAGGTGAGGTGCCAGGTCACTCTGTAGTTCATGTAGAACATAGCCAGGGATATTGTCAGGCCCCATAGAAGCTGTATTCTTGGCCTCGGACAGTGGTGTTTTAACCTGTGCAGCAGTAATACTGGGTGCCTGGCAGTGTACTGGTATTGTGATTGGTCCTTTGGGGGGGGGGGTAAAGTTTGCACTCAATATGTCAGCCTGTCAATATTTGTTGGCTCGGTCTAGGAGGCACCACTGTCTAGTAGCTCAGAACAAATCTTGGTACTGCCATGGAGATTCTTTACATAACAGTATGAGGCCTTGTGGTTGTCTTTACTATGTGCTCCAATTCTGTTTTCACTGCTAACTTTGTAGTATTTGATGAGGGATCTCAACATTTAATTGCCACTGATAAGGGTTTTTTCCAGTCTTGGGACTTCACGTTATTCCATATCAGTTCCCTCTTCTGTTGTACAGTTTCTTTATGGCTGGGGACCACCAGATTGGCTTCTTTTTTTTTGGAGATGAGGGTCCTGGTTCTATTGGGTATGGCTGTATCCATGCATTTGTGTATGTGTTCATAGTGCATTGTTGTTTGATTCAGCAGTCAAGCAACTAGTCTCCATTTGCATGGCTGCCGTGAGGTTAGCCACTTCTGTTTTTATGAGGCCACAGTTAGCTTTGAACAGGCTTTTCATGGTGGTTACCTGTGTGTGTGTGTGGGGGGGGGGGGGGGCTGTAGATTTTCAAAGGTGAGTAATTTGTGTTAAGATATAACAAGGGAGGAGTTGACTATTGGTGTAGAGCAACAGTCGCCCATGTTAGCAAGAACCAGATTGATGTGATGGGCATGTACATTGGTATATGAGTAGCTTTCCCAGTTAATGGTGGGGTAGTTGAAGTCAATCAGTATGAGAGTGTTAGGTTGGACACTACTATTCTCCAGGGTGTTTAGGGACAGGGAGTGTGAGTCTTGGGACATGTTTGGAAACCTATAGCAGGCTACAATTTAAATCAGTGTCTTACCCAATGTTAGCTACACCTACAGGATCTGTAATGCATAATGCTGGTCTACCACTCTGGAGGTGCGTGCATCCTTAATGAATATGGAAATACCACCACCTTTGGTGTTTCAGTCCAAGTTCTGCAGCCAAAAGTTGTGGAATGAGTTTCAGGCTGGTAGTACAGGGGTGCTTCCTGCTACCTTTAACCAGGTCTCTGTTAAAGCACAG